>NW_027672022.1:0-96905 GCF_964165515.1 Mesoplodon bidens | reverse complement strand
CGGGCGGGGCTGCTGGCTGTATGGGAGATGATTCCCCACCTCTGACCAATTTCAGAATTGTTTACCACTGGAGCAAATGCCTTGGTAGTGTTTTCCTCTGTATAAATGTTAGGTTCAGTTTTTTTTTTCTTTTTTGGTTCAAGTTAGATTTTATTCCTCTTTTATGTATTTATGGATATAAGCATGGAAATAATTCATTCTTATAAATACATCAGTGTGAATGGAAGAACTTTTTTTCTGTTTTATTTTTACATTTTATTTTTAAAAATTTTGAAATTTAATTTAATTTATTTTTTTATACAGTAGGTTATTATTAGTTATCTATTTTATGCATATACATGTATACAGGTCAATCCCAATCTCCCAACTCATCCCACCACCACCACCCCATGGCTTCCCCCACTTTGTGTCCATGTCCATACGTTTGTTCTCTACCTCTGTGTCTCTATTTCTGCCCTGCAAACCAGTCCATCTGTACCATTTTTCTAGGTTCCACATATAGGCATTAATATACAATATTTGTTTTTCTCTTTCTGACTGACTTCACTCTGTATGACAGTCTCTAGATCCATCAACTTCTCTACAAATGACCCAGTTTCATTCCTTTTTTTGGCTGAGTAATATTCCATTTTATATATGTACCACATCTTTATCCATTCGTCTGTCTGTGGGCATTTAGGTTGCTTCCATTGCCTGGCTATTGTAAATAGTGCTGCAATGAACATTGTGGTGAATGTGTCTTTGTGATTTATGGTTTTCTCTGGGTATATGCCCAGAAGTGGGATTGCTGGATCCTATGGTAATTCTCTTTTTAGTTTTTTAAAGGAACCTCCATACTGTTCTCCATCGTGACTGTATCAATTTACATTCCCACCAATAGCGGAAGAGGGTTCCTTTTGTCCACACCCTCCCCAGAATTTGTTGTTTGTAGATTATCTGATGAGGCCGATTCTCACAGGTGTGAGGTCTTACCTCATTGTAGTTTTGATTTGCATTTCTCTAATAATTAGTGATGTTGAGCAGCTTTTCATGTGCGTCTTGGCCATCTCTGTGTC
Organism: Mesoplodon bidens; assembly: GCF_964165515.1. Classification (NCBI taxonomy): domain Eukaryota; kingdom Metazoa; phylum Chordata; class Mammalia; order Artiodactyla; family Ziphiidae; genus Mesoplodon; species Mesoplodon bidens. Next base: position 95,850 of record NW_027672022.1, on the reverse strand, counting down.
TTCTTTGAAGAAACGTCTCTTTAGATCTTCTGCCCATTTATGTATTGGGTTGTTTGTTTTATTACTATTAAGCTGCATGAGCTGTTTGTATATATTGGAGATGAAACCTTTGTCCATTGATTCGTTTGTGAACGTTTTCGCCCATTCTGAGGGTTGCCTTTTTCCATTCCCGTTTTTTTAACAAAGAAAGAAAGCAAGCAAAAGAAGCAGAACACTAATGTGCGTGAAATATGCCTCTTGAAACTGTCGTTTTGAAATATGGACGTCTTTTGAATTTTTTGGTCGATATATGACCCCAGGATATGTTTTCAGGGCAGGTGTCATTTACAGGCCTGTAATGATTTGGAATATCCACTGACCATTAGCGCTGGGATTAAATCTGCTGTTGTGTGAAACGGCCACAAGGTGGCAGCAGTTCTCCCTTACCAAATCTGGTTACTAGGGCAGCAGAGCCTCAATGGAAGTCGCGTTCTAGATTGGAATGTAGAACGGAATGTGCCAGGAGAAAGCCCCTCAAGTTTGTCTCACTACTTCTTGTTCGTGTTTTTAATTTAATTTTTTATTTTTTATTACAGCAAGTTTGAGTACAACGTTTAGCTTGTTGTAGGTGTGCAAGAGGTGGTTCTTTTACACATATACATATGTCTGTTCTTCCTGGGATCCTTTTCCCATGTACGTTATGACAGAATGTTGAGTAGTCTTCTCTTGGTACTCCGTAGGTCTTTGGTGATTATATACGTCTACTGTGTTTGTATCTGTCTGTTAACCCCAATATCGTAATGAATTCAATCCTCACACCTTTCCTTTGGTGAACCCTAAGTTTGTTTAATGAATCTGTGATTGCCCTTCTCCGTGGAAATATCTGCCCTGGTATCAATTTATAGGTAACACCTATAAGTGATATGATATGATATGTGTCTTTCACTTTCTGACTTACTCCAAGTCACGTGATTACCTCGAGACTCATCTACGGTGCTGCAAATGGCATTGTGTCCTTTTTCTCCTTGGCGAATATTCTGTCTTAGCGAGGTCCATTTTCTGCAATGTGATTCCCTGAGGGCTGAGGATTAGCTGACCTGGGCAGCCTGACCCTGCCGGCAAGCCCTCCCCAGGTGTGCCTGGGTTGAGGTCAATATAAACAGCACTCCAGGCAGCAATAGCCCCTGCAGCTGTGCCTTACTCCATATTCTCTGCCCCGTCAGCAGTCTCGGGGCTGTGCTGGTGGGAGGGTGTGAGGGTCCACGGCTTTGTGGGGGGCCCGGTGTGAGTGGGGCTCTGCTGGACTTTCGGCAGGAGTTGCCAGGCTGCCACCTGTAAAGAAGAGGATGTGTCACCCATAACTTCCACTGGAATATCTCTCCGGGCTGAGGTGAGGAAGGAAAAAAAGGAGTGGGGGCCGGGACAGGAGGGGTATCTCAGGCAGGGCAATGGAAAGCTTCCAGAAGAGCGCCCGTGGCCAGGACCATCCTGGCTGACCTGCAGGCACCAAGTTGGCCTGCGTGCTGTCGCTGGTGTGGCTCCACGGCCCTTCCTCTAGGCTTTCAAGCCCTTGTACATATTCAGGTGTTTCACCTGGGAAGGGTGGGAAGAGTTCAGCAGCAGCTGGCCTGGGGCTCAGCTCACGTTTCCTCACAGAGGCCTCGGCACGGTCCCCCAGCTTTGCAATAAGGACGCTCCTTGCGTGGGCGGGCGGGGCTGCTGGCTGTATGGGAGATGATTCCCCACCTCTGACCAATTTCAGAATTGTTTACCACTGGAGCAAGTGCCTTGGTAGTGTTTTCCTCTGTATAAATGTTAGGTTCAGTTTTTTTTTTCTTTTTTGGTTCAAGTTAGATTTTATTCCTCTTTTATGTATTTATGGATATAAGCATGGAAATAATTCATTCTTATAAATACATCAGTGTGAATGGAAGAACTTTTTTTCTGTTTTATTTTTACATTTTATTTTTAAAAATTTTGAAATTTAATTTAATTTATTTTTTTATACAGTAGGTTATTATTAGTTATCTATTTTATGCATATACATGTATACAGGTCAATCCCAATCTCCCAACTCATCCCACCACCACCACCCCATGGCTTCCCCCACTTTGTGTCCATGTCCATACGTTTGTTCTCTACCTCTGTGTCTCTATTTCTGCCCTGCAAACCAGTCCATCTGTACCATTTTTCTAGGTTCCACATATAGGCATTAATATACAATATTTGTTTTTCTCTTTCTGACTGACTTCACTCTGTATGACAGTCTCTAGATCCATCAACTTCTCTACAAATGACCCAGTTTCATTCCTTTTTTTGGCTGAGTAATATTCCATTTTATATATGTACCACATCTTTATCCATTCGTCTGTCTGTGGGCCTTTATGTTGCTTCCATTGCCTGGCTATTGTAAATAGTGCTGCAATGAACATTGTGGTGAATGTGTCTTTGTGATTTATGGTTTTCTCTGGGTATATGCCCAGAAGTGGGATTGCTGGATCCTATGGTAATTCTCTTTTTAGTTTTTTAAAGGAACCTCCATACTGTTCTCCATCGTGACTGTATCAATTTACATTCCCACCAATAGCGGAAGAGGGTTCCTTTTGTCCACACCCTCCCCAGAATTTGTTGTTTGTAGATTATCTGATGATGCCGATTCTAACAGGTGTGAGGTCTTACCTCATTGTAGTTTTGATTTGCATTTCTCTAATAATTAGTGATGTTGAGCAGCTTTTCATGTGCGTCTTGGCCATCTCTGTGTCTTCTTTGAAGAAACGTCTCTTTAGATCTTCTGCCCATTTTTGTATTGGGTTGTTTGTTTTATTAATATTAAGCTGCATGAGCTGTTTGTATATATTGGAGATGAAACCTTTGTCCATTGATTCGTTTGTGAACGTTTTCGCCCATTCTGAGGGTTGCCTTTTTCCATTCCCGTTTTTTTAACAAAGAAAGAAAGCAAGCAAAAGAAGCAGAACACTAATGTGCGTGAAATATGCCTCTTGAAACTCTCGTTTTGAAATATGGACGTCTTTTGAATTTTTTGGTCGATATATGACCCCATGATATGTTTTCAGGGCAGGTGTCATTTACAGGCCTGTAATGATTTGGAATATCCACTGACCATTAGCGCTGGGATTAAAGCTGCTGTTGTGTGAAACGGCCACAAGGTGGCAGCAGTTCTCCCTTACCAAATCTGGTTACTAGTGCAGCAGAGCCTCAATGGAAGTCGCGTTCTAGATTGGAATGTAGAACGGAATGTGCCAGGAGAAAGCCCCTCAAGTTTGTCTCACTACTTCTTGTTCGTGTTTTTAATTTAATTTTTTATTTTTTATTACAGCAAGTTTGAGTACAACGTTTAGATTGTTGTAGGTGTGCAAGAGGTGGTTCTTTTACACATATACATATGTCTGTTCTTCCTGGGATCCTTTTCCCATGTACGTTATGACAGAATGTTGAGTAGTCTTCTCTTGGTACTCCGTAGGTCTTTGGCGATTCTATACGTCTACTGTGTTTGTATATGTCTGTTAACCCCAATATCGTAATGAATTCAATCCTCACACCTTTCCTTTGGTGAACCATAAGTTTGTTTAATGAATCTGTGATTGCCCTTCTCCGTGGAAATATCTGCCCTGGTATCAATTTATAGGTAACACCTATAAGTGATATGATATGATATGTGTCTTTCACTTTCTGACTTACTCCAAGTCACGTGATTACCTCGAGACTCATCTACGGTGCTGCAAATGGCATTGTGTCCTTTTTTTTCCTTGGCGAATATTCTGTCTTAGCGAGGTCCATTTTCTGCAATGTGATTCCCCGAGGGCTGAGGATTAGCTGACCTGGGCAGCCTGACCCTGCCGGCAAGCCCTCCCCAGGTGTGCCTGGGTTGAGGTCAATATAAACAGCACTCCAGGCAGCAATAGCCCCTGCAGCTGTGCCTGACTGCATATTCTCTGCCCCGTCAGCAGTCTCGGGGCTGTGCTGGTGGGAGGGTGTGAGGGTCCACGGCTTTGTGGGGGGCCCGGTGTGAGTGGGGCTCTGCTGGACTTTCGGCAGGAGTTGCCAGGTTGCCACCTGTAAAGAAGAGGATGTGTCACCCATAACTTCCACTGGAATATCTCTCCGGGCTGAGGTGAGGAAGGAAAAAAAGGAGTGGGGGCCGGGACAGGAGGGGTATCTCAGGCAGGGCAATGGAAAGCTTCCAGAAGAGCGCCCGTGGCCAGGACCATCCTGGCTGACCTGCAGGCACCAAGTTGGCCTGCGTGCTGTCGCTGGTGTGGCTCCACGGCCCTTCCTCTAGGCTTTCAAGCCCTTGTACATATTCAGGTGTTTCACCTGGGAAGGGTGGGAAGAGTTCAGCAGCAGCTGGCCTGGGGCTCAGCTCACGTTTCCTCACAGAGGCCTCGGCACGGTCCCCCAGCTTTGCAATAAGGACGCTCCTTGCGTGGGCAGGCGGGGCTGCTGGCTGTATGGGAGATGATTTCCCACCTCTGACCAATTTCAGAATTGTTTACCACTGGAGCAAGTGCCTTGGTAGTGTTTTCCTCTGTATAAATGTTAGGTTCAGTTTTTTTTTTCTTTTTTGGTCCAAGTTAGATTTTATTCCTCTTTTATGTATTTATGGATATAAGCATGGAAATAATTCATTCTTATAAATACATCAGTGTGAATGGAAGAACTTTTTTTCTGTTTTATTTTTACATTTTATTTTTAAAAATTTTGAAATTTAATTTAATTTATTTTTTTATACAGTAGGTTATTATTAGTTATCTATTTTATGCATATACATGTATACAGGTCAATCCCAATCTCCCAACTCATCCCACCACCACCACCCCATGGCTTCCCCCACTTTGTGTCCATGTCCATACGTTTGTTCTCTACCTCTGTGTCTCTATTTCTGCCCTGCAAACCAGTTCATCTGTACCATTTTTCTAGGTTCCACATATAGGCATTAATATACAATATTTGTTTTTCTCTTTCTGACTTACTTCACTCTGTATGACAGTCTCTAGATCCATCAACTTCTCTACAAATGACCCAGTTTCATTCCTTTTTTTGGCTGAGTAATATTCCATTTTATATATGTACCACATCTTTATCCATTCGTCTGTCTGTGGGCATTTAGGTTGCTTCCATTGCCTGGCTATTGTAAATAGTGCTGCAATGAACATTGTGGTGAATGTGTCTTTGTGATTTATGGTTTTCTCTGGGTATATGCCCAGAAGTGGGATTGCTGGATCCTATGGTAATTCTCTTTTTAGTTTTTTAAAGGAACCTCCATACTGTTCTCCATCGTGACTGTATCAATTTACATTCCCACCAATAGCGGAAGAGGGTTCCTTTTGTCCACACCCTCCCCAGAATTTGTTGTTTGTAGATTATCTGATGAGGCCGATTCTCACAGGTGTGAGGTCTTACCTCATTGTAGTTTTGATTTGCATTTCTCTAATAATTAGTGATGTTGAGCAGCTTTTCATGTGCGTCTTGGCCATCTCTGTGTCTTCTTTGAAGAAACGTCTCTTTAGATCTTCTGCCCATTTTTGTATTGGGTTGTTTGTTTTATTAATATTAAGCTGCATGAGCTGTTTATATATATTGGAGATTAAACCTTTGTCCATTGATTCGTTTGTGAACGTTTTCGCCCATTCTGAGGGTTGCCTTTTTCCATTCCCGTTTTTTTAACAAAGAAAGAAAGCAAGCAAAAGAAGCAGAACACTAATGTGCGTGAAATATGCCTCTTGAAACTGTCGTTTTGAAATATGGACGTCTTTTGAATTTTTTGGTCGATATATGACCCCAGGATATGTTTTCAGGGCAGGTGTCATTTACAGGCCTGTAATGATTTGGAATATCCACTGACCATTAGCGCTGGGATTAAAGCTGCTGTTGTGTGAAACGGCCACAAGGTGGCAGCAGTTCTCCCTTACCAAATCTGGTTACTAGGGCAGCAGAGCCTCAATGGAAGTCCTGTTCGAGATTGGAATGTAGAACGGAATGTGCCAGGAGAAAGCCCCTCAAGTTTGTCTCACTACTTCTTGTTCGTGTTTTTAATTTAATTTTTTATTTTTTATTACAGCAAGTTTGAGTACAACGTTTAGCTTGTTGTAGGTGTGCAAGAGGTGGTTCTTTTACACATATACATATGTCTGTTCTTCCTGGGATCCTTTTCCCATGTACGTTATGACAGAATGTTGAGTAGTCTTCTCTTGGTACTCCGTAGGTCTTTGGTGATTCTATACGTCTACTGTGTTTGTATATGTCTGTTAACCCCAATATCGTAATGAATTCAATCCTCACACCTTTCCTTTGGTGAACCATAAGTTTGTTTAATGAATCTGTGATTGCCCTTCTCCGTGGAAATATCTGCCCTGGTATCAATTTATAGGTAACACCTATAAGTGATATGATATGATATGTGTCTTTCACTTTCTGACTTACTCCAAGTCACGTGATTACCTCGAGACTCATCTACGGTGCTGCAAATGGCATTGTGTCCTTTCTTTTCCTTGGCGAATATTCTGTCTTAGCGAGGTCCATTTTCTGCAATGTGATTCCCCGAGGGCTGAGGATTAGCTGACCTGGGCAGCCTGACCCTGCCGGCAAGCCCTCCCCAGGTGTGCCTGGGTTGAGGTCAATATAAACAGCACTCCAGGCAGCAATAGCCCCTGCAGCTGTGCCTGACTGCATGTTCTCTGCCCCGTCAGCAGTCTCGGGGCTGTGCTGGTGGGAGGGTGTGAGGGTCCACGGCTTTGTGGGGGGCCCGGTGTGAGTGGGGCTCTGCTGGACTTTCGGCAGGAGTTGCCAGGCTGCCACTTGTAAAGAAGAGGATGTGTCACCCATAACTTCCACTGGAATATCTCTCCGGGCTGAGGTGAGGAAGGAAAAAAAGGAGTGGGGGCCGGGACAGGAGGGGTATCTCAGGCAGGGCAATGGAAAGCTTCCAGAAGAGCGCCCGTGGCCAGGACCATCCTGGCTGACCTGCAGGCACCAAGTTGGCCTGCGTGCTGTCGCTGGTGTGACTCCACGGCCCTTCCTCTAGGCTTTCAAGCCCTTGTACATATTCAGGTGTTTCACCTGGGAAGGGTGGGATGAGTTCAGCAGCAGATGGCCTGGGGCTCAGCTCACGTTTACTCACAGAGGCCTCGGCACGGTCCCCCAGCTTTGCAATAAGGACGCTCCTTGCGTGGGCGGGCGGGGCTGCTGGCTGTATGGGAGATAATTCCCCACCTCTGACCAATCTCAGAATTGTTTACCACTGGAGCAAGTGCCTTGGTAGTGTTTTCCTCTGTATAAATGTTAGGTTCAGTTTTTTTTTCTTTTTTGGTTCAAGTTAGATTTTATTCCTCTTTTATGTATTTATGGATATAAGCATGGAAATAATTCATTCTTATAAATACATCAGTGTGAATGGAAGAACTTTTTTTCTGTTTTATTTTTACATTTTATTTTTTAAATATTGAAATTTAATTTAATTTATTTTTTTATACAGTAGGTTATAATTAGTTATCTATTTTATGCATATAAATGTATACAGGTCAATCCGAATCTCCCAACTCATCCCACCACCACCACCCCATGGCTTCCCCCACTTTGTGTCCATGTCCATACGTTTGTTCTCTACCTCTGTGTCTCTATTTCTGCCCTGCAAACCAGTTCATCTGTACCATTTTTCTAGGTTCCACATATAGGCATTAATATACAATATTTGTTTTTCTCTTTCTGACTTACTTCACTCTGTATGACAGTCTCTAGATCCATCAACTTCTCTACAAATGACCCAGTTTCATTCCTTTTTTTGGCTGAGTAATATTCCATTTTATATATGTACCACATCTTTATCCATTCGTCTGTCTGTGGGCATTTAGGTTGCTTCCATTGCCTGGCTATTGTAAATAGTGCTGCAATGAACATTGTGGTGAATGTGTCTTTGTGATTTATGGTTTTCTCTGGGTATATGCCCAGAAGTGGGATTGCTGGATCCTATGGTAATTCTCTTTTTAGTTTTTTAAAGGAACCTCCATACTGTTCTCCATCGTGACTGTATCAATTTACATTCCCACCAATAGCGGAAGAGGGTTCCTTTTGTCCACACCCTCCCCAGAATTTGTTGTTTGTAGATTATCTGATGAGGCCGATTCTCACAGGTGTGAGGTCTTACCTCATTGTAGTTTTGATTTGCATTTCTCTAATAATTAGTGATGTTGAGCAGCTTTTCATGTGCGTCTTGGCCATCTCTGTGTCTTCTTTGAAGAAACGTCTCTTTAGATCTTCTGCCCATTTTTGTATTGGGTTGTTTGTTTTATTAATATTAAGCTGCATGAGCTGTTTATATATATTGGAGATGAAACCTTTGTCCATTGATTCGTTTGTGAACGTTTTTGCCCATTCTGTGGGTTGCCTTTTTCCATTCCCGTTTTTTTAACAAAGAAAGAAAGCAAGCAAAAGAAGCAGAACACTAATGTGCGTGAAATATGCCTCTTGAAACTGTCGTTTTGAAATATGGACGTCTTTTGAATTTTTTGGTCGATATATGACCCCAGGATATGCTTTCAGGGCAGGTGTCATTTACAGGCCTGTAATGATTTGGAATATCCACTGACCATTAGCGCTGGGATTACAGCTGCTGTTGTGTGAAATGGCCACAAGGTGGCAGCAGTTCTCCCTTACCAAATCTGGTTACTAGGGCAGCAGAGCCTCAATGGAAGTCGCGTTCTAGATTGGAATGTAGAACGGAATGTGCCAGGAGAAAGCCCCTCAAGTTTGTCTCACTACTTCTTGTTCGTGTTTTTAATTTAATTTTTTATTGTTTATTACAGCAAGTTTGAGTACAACGTTTAGCTTGTTGTAGGTGTGCAAGAGGTGGTTCTTTTACACATATACATATGTCTGTTCTTCCTGGGATCCTTTTCCCATGTACGTTATGACAGAATGTTGAGTAGTCTTCTCTTGGTACTCCGTAGGTCTTTGGTGATTCTATACGTCTACTGTGTTTGTATAGGTCTGTTAACCGCAATATCGTAATGAATTCAATCCTCACACCTTTCCTTTGGTGAACCATAAGTTTGTTTAATGAATCTGTGATTGCCCTTCTCCGTGGAAATATCTGCCCTCGTATCAATTTATAGGTAACACCTATAAGTGATATGATATGATATGTGTCTTTCACTTTCTGACTTACTCCAAGTCACGTGATTACCTCGAGACTCATCTACGGTGCTGCAAATGGCATTGTGTCCTTTTTTTTCCTTGGCAAATATTCTGTCTTAGCGAGGTCCATTTTCTGCAATGTGATTCCCCGAGGGCTGAGGATTAGCTGACCTGGGCAGCCTGACCCTGCCGGCAAGCCCTCCCCAGGTGTGCCTGGGTTGAGGTCAATATAAACAGCACTCCAGGCAGCAATAGCCCCTGCAGCTGTGCCTGACTGCATATTCTCTGCCCCATCAGCAGTCTCGGGGCTGTGCTGGTGGGAGGGTTTGAGGGTCCACGGCTTTGTGGGGGGCCCGGTGTGAGTGGGGCTCTGCTGGACTTTCGGCAGGAGTTGCCAGGCTGCCACCTGTAAAGAAGAGGATGTGTCACCCATAACTTCCACTGGAATATCTCTCCGGGCTGAGGTGAGGAAGGAAAAAAAGGAGTGGGGGCCGGGACAGGAGGGGTATCTCAGGCAGGGCAATGGAAAGCTTCCAGAAGAGCGCCCGTGGCCAGGACCATCCTGGCTGACCTGCAGGCACCAAGTTGGCCTGCGTGCTGTCGCTGGTGTGGCTCCACGGCCCTTCCTCTAGGCTTTCAAGCCCTTGTACATATTCAGGTGTTTCACCTGGGAAGGGTGGGAAGAGTTCAGCAGCAGCTGGCCTGGGGCTCAGCTCACGTTTCCTCACAGAGGCCTCGGCACGGTCCCCCAGCTTTGCAATAAGGACGCTCCTTGCGTGGGCGGGCGGGGCTGCTGGCTGTATGGGAGATGATTCCCCACCTCTGACCAATTTCAGAATTGTTTACCACTGGAGCAAGTGCCTTGGTAGTGTTTTCCTCTGTATAAATGTTAGGTTCAGTTTTTTTTTCTTTTTTGGTTCAAGTTAGATTTTATTCCTCTTTTATGTATTTATGGATATAAGCATGGAAATAATTCATTCTTATAAATACATCAGTGTGAATGGAAGAACTTTTTTTCTGTTTTATTTTTACATTTTATTTTTAAAAATTTTGAAATTTAATTTATTTTTTATACAGTAGGTTATTATTAGTTATCTATTTTATGCATATACATGTATACAGGTCAATCCCAATCTCCCAACTCATCCCACCACCACCACCCCATGGCTTCCCCCACTTTGTGTCCATGTCCATACGTTTGTTCTCTACCTCTGTGTCTCTATTTCTGCCCTGCAAACCAGTTCATCTGTACCATTTTTCTAGGTTCCTCATATAGGCATTAATATACAATATTTGTTTTTCTCTTTCTGACTTACTTCACTCTGTATGACAGTCTCTAGATCCATCAACTTCTCTACAAATGACCCAGTTTCATTCCTTTTTTTGGCTGAGTAATATTCCATTTTATATATGTACCACATCTTTATCCATTCGTCTGTCTGTGGGCATTTAGGTTGCTTCCATTACCTGGCTATTGTAAATAGTGCTGCAATGAACATTGTGGTGAATGTGTCTTTGTGATTTATGGTTTTCTCTGGGTATATGCCCAGAAGTGGGATTGCTGGATCCTATGGTAATTCTCTTTTTAGTTTTTTAAAGGAAACTCCATACTGTTCTCCACAGTGACTGTATCAATTTACATTCCCACCAATAGCGGAAGAGGGTTCCTTTTGTCCACACCCTCCCCAGAATTTGTTGTTTGTAGATTATCTGATGAGGCCGATTCTCACAGGTGTGAGGTCTTACCTCATTGTAGTTTTGATTTGCATTTCTCTAATAATTAGTGATGTTGAGCAGCTTTTCATGTGCGTCTTGGCCATCTCTGTGTCTTCTTTGAAGAAACGTCTCTTTAGATCTTCTGCCCATTTTTGTATTGGGTTGTTTGTTTTATTAATATTAAGCTGCATGAGCTGTTTATATATATTGGAGATTAAACCTTTGTCCATTGATTCGTTTGTGAACGTTTTCGCCCATTCTGAGGGTTGCCTTTTTCCATTCCCGTTTTTTTAACAAAGAAAGAAAGCAAGCAAAAGAAGCAGAACACTAATGTGCGTGAAATATGCCTCTTGAAACTGTCGTTTTGAAATATGGACGTCTTTTGAATTTTTTGGTCGATATATGACCCCAGGATTTGTTTTCAGGGCAGGTGTCATTTACAGGCCTGTAATGATTTGGAATATCCACTGACCATTAGCGCTGGGATTAAAGCTGCTGTTGTGTGAAACGGCCACAAGGTGGCAGCAGTTCTCCCTTACCAAATCTGGTTACTAGGGCAGCAGAGCCTCAATGGAAGTCGCGTTCTAGATTGGAATGTAGAACGGAATGTGCCAGGAGAAAGCCCCTCAAGTTTGTCTCCCTACTTCTTGTTCGTGTTTTTAATTTAATTTTTTATTTTTTATTACTGCAAGTTTGAGTACAACGTTTAGCTGGTTGTAGGTGTGCAAGAGGTGGTTCTTTTACACATATACATATGTCTGTTCTTCCTGGGATCCTTTTCCCATGTACGTTATGACAGAATGTTGAGTAGTCTTCTCTTGGTACTCCGTAGGTCTTTGGCGATTCTATACGTCTACTGTGTTTGTATATGTCTGTTAACCCCAATATCGTAATGAATTCAATCCTCACACCTTTCCTTTGGTGAACCATAAGTTTGTTTAATGAATCTGTGATTGCCCTTCTCCGTGGAAATATCTGCCCTGGTATCAATTTATAGGTAACACCTATAAGTGATATGATATGATATGTGTCTTTCACTTTCTGACTTACTCCAAGTCACGTGATTACCTCGAGACTCATCTACGGTGCTGCAAATGGCATTGTGTCCTTTTTTTTCCTTGGCGAATATTCTGTCTTAGCGAGGTCCATTTTCTGCAATGTGATTCCCCGAGGGCTAAGGATTAGCTGACCTGGGCAGCCTGACCCTGCCGGCAAGCCCTCCCCAGGTGTGCCTGGGTTGAGGTCAATATAAACAGAACTCCAGGCAGCAATAGCCCCTGCAGCTGTGCCTGACTGCATATTCTCTGCCCCGTCAGCAGTCTCGGGGCTGTGCTGGTGGGAGGGTGTGAGGGTCCACGGCTTTGTGGGGGGCCCGGTGTGAGTGGGGCTCTGCTGGACTTTCGGCATGTGTTGCCAGGCTGCCACCTGTAAAGAAGAGGATGTGTCACCCATAACTTCCACTGGAATATCTCTCCGGGCTGAGGTGAGGAAGGAAAAAAAGGAGTGGGGGCCGGGACAGGAGGGGTATCTCAGGCAGGGCAATGGAAAGCTTCCAGAATAGCGCCCGTGGCCAGGACCATCCTGGCTGACCTGCAGGCACCAAGTTGGCCTGCGTGCTGTCGCTGGTGTGGCTCCACGGCCCTTCCTCTAGGCTTTCAAGCCCTTGTACATATTCAGGTGTTTCACCTGGGAAGGGTGGGAAGAGTTCAGCAGCAGCTGGCCTGGGGCTCAGCTCACGTTTCCTCACAGAGGCCTCGGCACGGTCCCCCAGCTTTGCAATAAGGACGCTCCTTGCGTGGGCGGGCGGGGCTGCTGGCTGTATGGGAGATGATTCCCCACCTCTGACCAATTTCAGAATTGTTTACCACTGGAGCAAGTGCCTTGGTAGTGTTTTCCTCTGTATAAATGTTAGGTTCAGTTTTTTTTTTTCTTTTTTGGTTCAAGTTAGATTTTATTCCTCTTTTATGTATTTATGGATATAAGCATGGAAATAATTCATTCTTATAAATACATCAGTGTGAATGGAAGAACTTTTTTTCTGTTTTATTTTTACATTTTATTTTTAAAAATTTTGAAATTTAATTTAATTTATTTTTTATACAGTAGGTTATTATTAGTTATCTATTTTATGCATATACATGTATACAGGTCAATCCCAATCTCCCAACTCATCCCACCACCACCACCCCATGGCTTCCCCCACTTTGTGTCCATGTCCATACGTTTGTTCTCTACCTCTGTGTCTCTATTTCTGCCCTGCAAACCAGTTCATCTGTACCATTTTTCTAGGTTCCACATATAGGCATTAATATACAATATTTGTTTTTCTCTTTCTGACTTACTTCACTCTGTATGAGAGTCTCTAGATCCATCAACTTCTCTACAAATGACTCAGTTTCATTCCTTTTTTTGGCTGAGTAATATTCCATTTTATATATGTACCACATCTTTATCCATTCGTCTGTCTGTGGGCATTTAGTTTGCTTCCATTACCTGGCTATTGTAAATAGTGCTGCAATGAACATTGTGGTGAATGTGTCTTTGTGATTTATGGTTTTCTCTGGGTATATGCCCAGAAGTGGGATTGCTGGATCCTATGGTAATTCTCTTTTTAGTTTTTTAAAGGAACCTCCATACTGTTCTCCATCGTGACTGTATCAATTTACATTCCCACCAATAGCGGAAGAGGGTTCCTTTTGTCCACACCCTCCCCAGAATTTGTTGTTTGTAGATTATCTGATGATGCCGATTCTCACAGGTGTGAGGTCTTACCTCATTGTAGTTTTGATTTGCATTTCTCTAATAATTAGTGATGTTGAGCAGCTTTTCATGTGCGTCTTGGCCATCTCTGTGTCTTCTTTGAAGAAACGTCTCTTTAGATCTTCTGCCATTTTTGTATTGGGTTGTTTGTTTTATTACTATTAAGCTGCATGAGCTGTTTATATATATTGGAGATTAAACCTTTGTCCATTGATTCGTTTGTGAACGTTTTCGCCCCTTCTGAGGGTTGCCTTTTTCCATTCCCGTTTTTTTAACAAAGAAAGAAAGCAAGCAAAAGAAGCAGAACACTAATGTGCGTGAAATATGCCTCTTGAAACTGTCGTTTTGAAATATGGATGTCTTTTGAATTTTTTGGTCGATATATGACCCCAGGATATGTTTTCAGGGCAGGTGTCATTTACAGGCCTGTAATGATTTGGAATATCCACTGACCATTAGCGCTGGGATTAAAGCTGCTGTTGTGTGAAACGGCCACAAGGTGGCAGCAGTTCTCCCTTACCAAATCTGGTTACTAGGGCAGCAGAGCCTCAATGGAAGTCGCGTTCTAGATTGGAATGTAGAACGGAATGTGCCAGGAGAAAGCCCCTCAAGTTTGTCTCACTACTTCTTGTTCGTGTTTTTAATTTAATTTTTTATTTTTTATTACAGCAAGTTTGAGTACAACGTTTAGCTTGTTGTAGGTGTGCAAGAGGTGGTTCTTTTACACATATACATATGTCTGTTTTTCCTGGGATCCTTTTCCCATGTACGTTATGACAGAATGTTGAGTAGTCTTCTCTTGGTACTCCGTAGGTCTTTGGCGATTCTATACGTCTACTGTGTTTGTATATGTCTGTTAACCCCAATATCGTAATGAATTCAATCCTCACACCTTTCCTTTGGTGAACCATAAGTTTGTTTAATGAATCTGTGATTGCCCTTCTCCGTGGAAATATCTGCCCTGGTATCAATTTATAGGTAACACCTATAAGTGATATGATATGATATGTGTCTTTCACTTTCTGACTTACTCCAAGTCACGTGATTACCTCGAGACTCATCTACGGTGCTGCAAATGGCATTGTGTCCTTTTTTTTCCTTGGCGAATATTCTGTCTTAGCGAGGTCCATTTTCTGCAATGTGATTCCCCGAGGGCTGAGGATTAGCTGACCTGGGCAGCCTGACCCTGCCGGCAAGCCCTCCCCAGGTGTGCCTGGGTTGAGGTCAATATAAACAGCACTCCAGGCAGCAATAGCCCCTGCAGCTGTGCCTGACTCCATATTCTCTGCCCCGTCAGCAGTCTCGGGGCTGTGCTGGTGGGAGGGTGTGAGGGTCCACGGCTTTGTGGGGGGCCCGGTGTGAGTGGGGCTCTGCTGGACTTTCGGCAGGAGTTGCCAGGCTGCCACCTGTAAAGAAGAGGATGTGTCACCCATAACTTCCACTGGAATATCTCTCCGGGCTGAGGTGAGGAAGGAAAAAAAGGAGTGGGGGCCGGGACAGGAGGGGGATCTCAGGCAGGGCAATGGAAAGCTTCCAGAAGAGCGCCCGTGGCCAGGACCATCCTGGCTGACCTGCAGGCACCAAGTTGGCCTGCGTGCTGTCGCTGGTGTGGCTCCACGGCCCTTCCTCTAGGCTTTCAAGCCCTTGTACATATTCAGGTGTTTCACCTGGGAAGGGTGGGAAGAGTTCAGCAGCAGCTGGCCTGGGGCTCAGCTCACGTTTCCTCACAGAGGCCTCGGCACGGTCCCACAGCTTTGCAATAAGGACGCTCCTTGCGTGGGCGGGCGGGGCTGCTGGCTGTATGGGAGATGATTCCCCACCTCTGACCAATTTCAGAATTGTTTACCACTGGAGCAAGTGCCTTGGTAGTGTTTTCCTCTGTATAAATGTTAGGTTCACTTTTTTTTTTTAATTTTTGGTTCAAGTTAGATTTTATTCCTCTTTTATGTATTTATGGATATAAGCATGGAAATAATTCATTCTTATAAATACATCAGTGTGAATGGAAGAACTTTTTTTCTGTTTTATTTTTACATTTTATTTTTAAAAATTTTGAAATTTAATTTAATTTATTTTTTTATACAGTAGGTTATTATTAGTTATCTATTTTATGCATATACATGTATACAGGTCAATCCCAATCTCCCAACTCATCCCACCACCACCACCCCATGGCTTCCCCCACTTTGTGTCCATGTCCATACGTTTGTTCTCTACCTCTGTGTCTCTATTTCTGCCCTGCAAACCAGTTCATCTGTACCATTTTTCTAGGTTCCACATATAGGCATTAATATACAATATTTGTTTTTCTCTTTCTGACTTACTTCACTCTGTATGACAGTCTCTAGATCCATCAACTTCTCTACAAATGACCCAGTTTCATTCCTTTTTTTGGCTGAGTAATATTCCATTTTATATATGTACCACATCTTTATCCATTCGTCTGTCTGTGGGCATTTAGGTTGCTTCCATTGCCTGGCTATTGTAAATAGTGCTGCAATGAACATTGTGGTGAATGTGTCTTTGTGATTTATGGTTTTCTCTGGGTATATTTCCAGAAGTGGGATTGCTGGATCCTATGGTAATTCTCTTTTTAGTTTTTTAAAGGAACCTCCATACTGTTCTCCATCGTGACTGTATCAATTTACATTCCCACCAATAGCGGAAGAGGGTTCCTTTTGTCCACACCCTCCCCAGTATTTGTTGTTTGTAGATTATCTGATGAGGCCGATTCTCACAGGTGTGAGGTCTTACCTCATTGTAGTTTTGATTTGCATTTCTCTAATAATTAGTGATGTTGAGCAGCTTTTCATGTGCGTCTTGGCCATCTCTGTGTCTTCTTTGAAGAAACGTCTCTTTAGATCTTCTGCCCATTTTTGTATTGGGTTGTTTGTTTTATTAATATTAAGCTGCATGAGCTGTTTATATATATTGGAGATGAAACCTTTGTCCATTGATTCGTTTGTGAACGTTTTCGCCCATTCTGAGGGTTGCCTTTTTCCATTCCCGTTTTTTTAACAAAGAAAGAAAGCAAGCAAAAGAAGCAGAACACTAATGTGCGTGAAATATGCCTCTTGAAACTGTCGTTTTGAAATATGGACGTCTTTTGAATTTTTTGGTCGATATATGACCCCAGGATTTGTTTTCAGGGCAGGTGTCATTTACAGGCCTGTAATGATTTGGAATATCCACTGACCATTAGCGCTGGGATTAAAGCTGCTGTTGTGTGAAACGGCCACAAGGTGGCAGCAGTTCTCCCTTACCAAATCTGGTTACTAGGGCAGCAGAGCCTCAATGGAAGTCGCGTTCTAGATTGGAATGTAGAACGGAATGTGCCAGGAGAAAGCCCCTCAAGTTTGTCTCACTACTTCTTGTTCGTGTTTTTAATTTAATTTTTTATTTTTTATTACAGCAAGTTTGAGTACAACGTTTAGCTTGTTGTAGGTGTGCAAGAGGTGGTTCTTTTACACATATACATATGTCTGTTCTTCCTGGGATCCTTTTCCCATGTACGTTATGACAGAATGTTGAGTAGTCTTCTCTTGGTACTCCGTAGGTCTTTGGCGATTCTATACGTCTACTGTGTTTGTATATGTCTGTTAACCCCAATATCGTAATGAATTCAATCCTCACACCTTTCCTTTGTTGAACCATAAGTTTGTTTAATGAATCTGTGATTGCCCTTCTCCGTGGAAATATCTGCCCTGGTATCAATTTATAGGTAACACCTATAAGTGATATGATATGATATGTGTCTTTCACTTTCTGACTTACTCCAAGTCACGTGATTACCTCGAGACTCATCTACGGTGCTGCAAATGGCATTGTGTCCTTTTTTTTCCTTGGCGAATATTCTGTCTTAGCGAGGTCCATTTTCTGCAATGTGATTCCCCGAGGGCTGAGGATTAGCTGACCTGGGCAGCCTGACCCTGCCGGCAAGCCCTCCCCAGGTGTGCCTGGGTTGAGGTCAATATAAACAGCACTCCAGGCAGCAATAGCCCCTGCAGCTGTGCCTGACTCCATATTCTCTGCCCCGTCAGCAGTCTCGGGGCTGTGCTGGTGGGAGGGTGTGAGGGTCCACGGCTTTGTGGGGGGCCCGGTGTGAGTGGGGCTCTGCTGGACTTTCGGCAGGAGTTGCCAGGCTGCCACCTGTAAAGAAGAGGATGTGTCACCCATAACTTCCACTGGAATATCTCTCCGGGCTGAGGTGAGGAAGGAAAAAAAGGAGTGGGGGCCGGGACAGGAGGGGGATCTCAGGCAGGGCAATGGAAAGCTTCCAGAAGAGCGCCCGTGGCCAGGACCATCCTGGCTGACCTGCAGGCACCAAGTTGGCCTGCGTGCTGTCGCTGGTGTGGCTCCACGGCCCTTCCTCTAGGCTTTCAAGCCCTTGTACATATTCAGGTGTTTCACCTGGGAAGGGTGGGAAGAGTTCAGCAGCAGCTGGCCTGGGGCTCAGCTCACGTTTCCTCACAGAGGCCTCGGCACGGTCCCCCAGCTTTGCAATAAGGACGCTCCTTGCGTGGGCGGGCGGGGCTGCTGGCTGTATGGGAGATGATTCCCCACCTCTGACCAATTTCAGAATTGTTTACCACTGGAGCAAGTGCCTTGGTAGTGTTTTCCTCTGTATAAATGTTAGGTTCAGTTTTTTTTTTCTTTTTTGGTTCAAGTTAGATTTTATTCCTCTTTTATGTATTTATGGATATAAGCATGGAAATAATTCATTCTTATAAATACATCAGTGTGAATGGAAGAACTTTTTTTCTGTTTTATTTTTACATTTTATTTTTAAAAATTTTGAAATTTAATTTAATTTATTTTTTTATACAGTAGGTTATTATTAGTTATCTATTTTATGCATATACATGTATACAGGTCAATCCCAATCTCCCAACTCATCCCACCACCACCACCCCATGGCTTCCCCCACTTTGTGTCCATGTCCATACGTTTGTTCTCTACCTCTGTGTCTCTATTTCTGCCCTGCAAACCAGTTCATCTCTACCATTTTTCTAGGTTCCACATATAGGCATTAATATACAATATTTGTTTTTCTCTTTCTGACTTACTTCACTCTGTATGACAGTCTCTAGATCCATCAACTTCTCTACAAATGACCCAGTTTCATTCCTTTTTTTGGCTGAGTAATATTCCATTTTATATATGTACCACATCTTTATCCATTCGTCTGTCTGTGGGCATTTAGGTTGCTTCCATTGCCTGGCTATTGTAAATAGTGCTGCAATGAACATTGTGGTGAATGTGTCTTTGTGATTTATGGTTTTCTCTGGGTATATGCCCAGAAGTGGGATTGCTGGATCCTATGGTAATTCTCTTTTTAGTTTTTTAAAGGAACCTCCATACTGTTCTCCATCGTGACTGTATCAATTTACATTCCCACCAATAGCGGAAGAGGGTTCCTTTTGTCCACACCCTCCCCAGAATTTGTTGTTTGTAGATTATCTGATGAGGCCGATTCTCACAGGTGTGAGGTCTTACCTCATTGTAGTTTTGATTTGCATTTCTCTAATAATTAGTGATGTTGAGCAGCTTTTCATGTGCGTCTTGGCCATCTCTGTGTCTTCTTTGAAGAAACGTCTCTTTAGATCTTCTGCCCATTTTTGTATTGGGTTGTTTGTTTTATTAATATTAAGCTGCATGAGCTGTTTATATATATTGGAGATGAAACCTTTGTCCATTATTCGTTTGTGAACGTTTTCGCCCATTCTGAGGGTTGCCTTTTTCCATTCCCGTTTTTTTAACAAAGAAAGAAAGCAAGCAAAAGAAGCAGAACACTAATGTGCGTGAAATATGCCTCTTGAAACTGTCGTTTTGAAATATGGACGTCTTTTGAATTTTTTGGTCGATATATGACCCCAGGATTTGTTTTCAGGGCAGGTGTCATTTACAGGCCTGTAATGATTTGGAATATCCACTGACCATTAGCGCTGGGATTAAAGCTGCTGTTGTGTGAAACGGCCACAAGGTGGCAGCAGTTCTCCCTTACCAAATCTGGTTACTAGGGCAGCAGAGCCTCAATGGAAGTCGCGTTCTAGATTGGAATGTAGAACGGAATGTGCCAGGAGAAAGCCCCTCAAGTTTGTCTCACTACTTCTTGTTCGTGTTTTTAATTTAATTTTTTATTTTTTATTACAGCAAGTTTGAGTACAACGTTTAGCTTGTTGTAGGTGTGCAAGAGGTGGTTCTTTTACACATATACATATGTCTGTTCTTCCTGGGATCCTTTTCCCATGTACGTTATGACAGAATGTTGAGTAGTCTTCTCTTGGTACTCCGTAGGTCTTTGGCGATTCTATACGTCTACTGTGTTTGTATATGTCTGTTAACCCCAATATCGTAATGAATTCAATCCTCACACCTTTCCTTTGGTGAACCATAAGTTTGTTTAATGAATCTGTGATTGCCCTTCTCCGTGGAAATATCTGCCCTGGTATCAATTTATAGGTAACACCTATAAGTGATATGATATGATATGTGTCTTTCACTTTCTGACTTACTCCAAGTCACGTGATTACCTCGAGACTCATCTACGGTGCTGCAAATGGCATTGTGTCCTTTTTTTTCCTTGGCGAATATTCTGTCTTAGCGAGGTCCATTTTCTGCAGTGTGATTCCCCGAGGGCTGAGGATTAGCTGACCTGGGCAGCCTGACCCTGCCGGCAAGCCCTCCCCAGGTGTGCCTGGGTTGAGGTCAATATAAACAGCACTCCAGGCAGCAATAGCCCCTGCAGCTGTGCCTGACTGCATATTCTCTGCCCCGTCAGCAGTCTCGGGGCTGTGCTGGTGGGAGGGTGTGAGGGTCCACGGCTTTGTGGGGGGCCCGGTGTGAGTGGGGCTCTGCTGGACTTTCGGCAGGAGTTGCCATGCTGCCACCTGTAAAGAAGAGGATGTGTCACCCATAACTTCCACTGGAATATCTCTCCGGGCTGAGGTGAGGAAGGAAAAAAAGGAGTGGGGGCCGGGACAGGAGGGGTATCTCAGGCAGGGCAATGGAAAGCTTCCAGAAGAGCGCCCGTGGCCAGGACCATCCTGGCTGACCTGCAGGCACCAAGTTGGCCTGCGTGCTGTCGCTGGTGTGGCTCCACGGCCCTTCCTCTAGGCTTTCAAGCCCTTGTACATATTCAGGTGTTTCACCTGGGAAGGGTGGGAAGAGTTCAGCAGCAGCTGGCCTGGGGCTCAGCTCACGTTTCCTCACAGAGGCCTCGGCACGGTCCCCCAGCTTTGCAATAAGGACGCTCCTTGCGTGGGCGGGCGGGGCTGCTGGCTGTATGGGAGATGATTCCCCACCTCTGACCAATTTCAGAATTGTTTACCACTGGAGCAAGTGCCTTGGTAGTGTTTTCCTCTGTATAAATGTTAGGTTCAGTTTTTTTTTTCTTTTTTGGTTCAAGTTAGATTTTATTCCTCTTTTATGTATTTATGGATATAAGCATGGAAATAATTCATTCTTATAAATACATCAGTGTGAATGGAAGAACTTTTTTTCTGTTTTATTTTTACATTTTATTTTTAAAAATTTTGAAATTTAATTTAATTTATTTTTTTATACAGTAGGTTATTATTAGTTATCTATTTTATGCATATACATGTATACAGGTCAATCCCAATCTCCCAACTCATCCCACCACCACCACCCCATGGCTTCCCCCACTTTGTGTCCATGTCCATACGTTTGTTCTCTACCTCTGTGTCTCTATTTCTGCCCTGCAAACCAGTTCATCTGTACCATTTTTCTAGGTTCCACATATAGGCATTAATATACAATATTTGTTTTTCTCTTTCTGACTTACTTCACTCTGTATGACAGTCTCTAGATCCATCAACTTCTCTACAAATGACCCAGTTTCATTCCTTTTTTTGGCTGAGTAATATTCCATTTTATATATGTACCACATCTTTATCCATTCGTCTGTCTGTGGGCATTTAGGTTGCTTCCATTGCCTGGCTATTGTAAATAGTGCTGCAATGAACATTGTGGTGAATGTGTCTTTGTGATTTATGGTTTTCTCTGGGTATATGCCCAGAAGTGGGATTGCTGGATCCTATGGTAATTCTCTTTTTAGTTTTTTAAAGGAACCTCCATACTGTTCTCCATCGTGACTGTATCAATTTACATTCCCACCAATAGCGGAAGAGGGTTCCTTTTGTCCACACCCTCCCCAGAATTTGTTGTTTGTAGATTATCTGATGAGGCCGATTCTCACAGGTGTGAGGTCTTACCTCATTGTAGTTTTGATTTGCATTTCTCTAATAATTAGTGATGTTGAGCAGCTTTTCATGTGCGTCTTGGCCATCTCTGTGTCTTCTTTGAAGAAACGTCTCTTTAGATCTTCTGCCCATTTTTGTATTGGGTTGTTTGTTTTATTAATATTAAGCTGCATGAGCTGTTTATATATATTGGAGATGAAACCTTTGTCCATTATTCGTTTGTGAACGTTTTCGCCCATTCTGAGGGTTGCCTTTTTCCATTCCCGTTTTTTTAACAAAGAAAGAAAGCAAGCAAAAGAAGCAGAACACTAATGTGCGTGAAATATGCCTCTTGAAACTGTCGTTTTGAAATATGGACGTCTTTTGAATTTTTTGGTCGATATATGACCCCAGGATTTGTTTTCAGGGCAGGTGTCATTTACAGGCCTGTAATGATTTGGAATATCCACTGACCATTAGCGCTGGGATTAAAGCTGCTGTTGTGTGAAACGGCCACAAGGTGGCAGCAGTTCTCCCTTACCAAATCTGGTTACTAGGGCAGCAGAGCCTCAATGGAAGTCGCGTTCTAGATTGGAATGTAGAACGGAATGTGCCAGGAGAAAGCCCCTCAAGTTTGTCTCCCTACTTCTTGTTCGTGTTTTTAATTTAATTTTTTATTTTTTATTACAGCAAGTTTGAGTACAACGTTTAGCTTGTTGTAGGTGTGCAAGAGGTGGTTCTTTTACACATATACATATGTCTGTTCTTCCTGGGATCCTTTTCCCATGTACGTTATGACAGAATGTTGAGTAGTCTTCTCTTGGTACTCCGTAGGTCTTTGGCGATTCTATACGTCTACTGTGTTTGTATATGTCTGTTAACCCCAATATCGTAATGAATTCAATCCTCACACCTTTCCTTTGGTGAACCATAAGTTTGTTTAATGAATCTGTGATTGCCCTTCTCCGTGGAAATATCTGCCCTGGTATCAATTTATAGGTAACACCTATAAGTGATATGATATGATATGTGTCTTTCACTTTCTGACTTACTCCAAGTCACGTGATTACCTCGAGACTCATCTACGGTGCTTCAAATGGCATTGTGTCCTTTTTTTTCCTTGGCGAATATTCTGTCTTAGCGAGGTCCATTTTCTGCAATGTGATTCCCCGAGGGCTGAGGATTAGCTGACCTGGGCAGCCTGACCCTGCCGGCAAGCCCTCCCCAGGTGTGCCTGGGTTGAGGTCAATATAAACAGCACTCCAGGCAGCAATAGCCCTGCAGCTGTGCCTGACTCCATATTCTCTGCCCCGTCAGCAGTCTCGGGGCTGTGCTGGTGGGAGGGTGTGAGGGTCCACGGCTTTGTGGGGGGCCCGGTGTGAGTGGGGCTCTGCTGGACTTTTGGCAGGAGTTGCCAGGCTGCCACCTGTAAAGAAGAGGATGTGTCACCCATAACTTCCACTGGAATATCTCTCCGGGCTGAGGTGAGGAAGGAAAAAAAGGAGTGGGGGCCGGGACAGGAGGGGGATCTCAGGCAGGGCAATGGAAAGCTTCCAGAAGAGCGCCCGTGGCCAGGACCATCCTGGCTGACCTGCAGGCACCAAGTTGGCCTGCGTGCTGTCGCTGGTGTGGCTCCACGGCCCTTCCTCTAGGCTTTCAAGCCCTTGTACATATTCAGGTGTTTCACCTGGGAAGGGTGGGAAGAGTTCAGCAGCAGCTGGCCTGGGGCTCAGCTCACGTTTCCTCACAGAGGCCTCGGCACGGTCCCCCAGCTTTGCAATAAGGACGCTCCTTGCGTGGGCGGGCGGGGCTGCTGGCTGTATGGGAGATGATTCCCCACCTCTGACCAATTTCAGAATTGTTTACCACTGGAGCAAGTGCCTTGGTAGTGTTTTCCTCTGTATAAATGTTAGGTTCAGTTTTTTTTTTCTTTTTTGGTTCAAGTTAGATTTTATTCCTCTTTTATGTATTTATGGATATAAGCATGGAAATAATTCATTCTTATAAATACATCAGTGTGAATGGAAGAACTTTTTTTCTGTTTTATTTTTACATTTTATTTTTAAAAATTTTGAAATTTAATTTAATTTATTTTTTTATACAGTAGGTTATTATTAGTTATCTATTTTATGCATATACATGTATACAGGTCAATCCCAATCTCCCAACTCATCCCACCACCACCACCCCATGGCTTCCCCCACTTTGTGTCCATGTCCATACGTTTGTTCTCTACCTCTGTGTCTCTATTTCTGCCCTGCAAACCAGTTCATCTCTACCATTTTTCTAGGTTCCACATATAGGCATTAATATACAATATTTGTTTTTCTCTTTCTGACTTACTTCACTCTGTATGACAGTCTCTAGATCCATCAACTTCTCTACAAATGACCCAGTTTCATTCCTTTTTTTGGCTGAGTAATATTCCATTTTATATATGTACCACATCTTTATCCATTCGTCTGTCTGTGGGCATTTAGGTTGCTTCCATTGCCTGGCTATTGTAAATAGTGCTGCAATGAACATTGTGGTGAATGTGTCTTTGTGATTTATGGTTTTCTCTGGGTATATGCCCAGAAGTGGGATTGCTGGATCCTATGGTAATTCTCTTTTTAGTTTTTTAAAGGAACCTCCATACTGTTCTCCATCGTGACTGTATCAATTTACATTCCCACCAATAGCGGAAGAGGGTTCCTTTTGTCCACACCCTCCCCAGAATTTGTTGTTTGTAGATTATCTGATGAGGCCGATTCTCACAGGTGTGAGGTCTTACCTCATTGTAGTTTTGATTTGCATTTCTCTAATAATTAGTGATGTTGAGCAGCTTTTCATGTGCGTCTTGGCCATCTCTGTGTCTTCTTTGAAGAAACGTCTCTTTAGATCTTCTGCCCATTTTTGTATTGGGTTGTTTGTTTTATTAATATTAAGCTGCATGAGCTGTTTATATATATTGGAGATGAAACCTTTGTCCATTGATTCGTTTGTGAACGTTTTCGCCCATTCTGAGGGTTGCCTTTTTCCATTCCCGTTTTTTTAACAAAGAAAGAAAGCAAGCAAAAGAAGCAGAACACTAATGTGCGTGAAATATGCCTCTTGAAACTGTCGTTTTGAAATATGGACGTCTTTTGAATTTTTTGGTCGATATATGACCCCAGGATTTGTTTTCAGGGCAGGTGTCATTTACAGGCCTGTAATGATTTGGAATATCCACTGACCATTAGCGCTGGGATTAAAGCTGCTGTTGTGTGAAACGGCCACAAGGTGGCAGCAGTTCTCCCTTACCAAATCTGGTTACTAGGGCAGCAGAGCCTCAATGGAAGTCGCGTTCTAGATTGGAATGTAGAACGGAATGTGCCAGGAGAAAGCCCCTCAAGTTTGTCTCACTACTTCTTGTTCGTGTTTTTAATTTAATTTTTTATTTTTTATTACAGCAAGTTTGAGTACAACGTTTAGCTTGTTGTAGGTGTGCAAGAGGTGGTTCTTTTACACATATACATATGTCTGTTCTTCCTGGGATCCTTTTCCCATGTACGTTATGACAGAATGTTGAGTAGTCTTCTCTTGGTACTCCGTAGGTCTTTGGCGATTCTATACGTCTACTGTGTTTGTATATGTCTGTTAACCCCAATATCGTAATGAATTCAATCCTCACACCTTTCCTTTGGTGAACCATAAGTTTGTTTAATGAATCTGTGATTGCCCTTCGCCGTGGAAATATCTGCCCTGGTATCAATTTATAGGTAACACCTATAAGTGATATGATATGATATGTGTCTTTCACTTTCTGACTTACTCCAAGTCACGTGATTACCTCGAGACTCATCTACGGTGCTGCAAATGGCATTGTGTCCTTTTTTTTCCTTGGCGAATATTCTGTCTTAGCGAGGTCCATTTTCTGCAATGTGATTCCCCGAGGGCTGAGGATTAGCTGACCTGGGCAGCCTGACCCTGCCGGCAAGCCCTCCCCAGGTGTGCCTGGGTTGAGGTCAATATAAACAGCACTCCAGGCAGCAATAGCCCCTGCAGCTGTGCCTGACTCCATATTCTCTGCCCCGTCAGCAGTCTCGGGGCTGTGCTGGTGGGAGGGTGTGAGGGTCCACGGCTTTGTGGGGGGCCCGGTGTGAGTGGGGCTCTGCTGGACTTTCGGCAGGAGTTGCCAGGCTGCCACCTGTAAAGAAGAGGATGTGTCACCCATAACTTCCACTGGAATATCTCTCCGGGCTGAGGTGAGGAAGGAAAAAAAGGAGTGGGGGCCGGGACAGGAGGGGGATCTCAGGCAGGGCAATGGAAAGCTTCCAGAAGAGCGCCCGTGGCCAGGACCATCCTGGCTGACCTGCAGGCACCAAGTTGGCCTGCGTGCTGTCGCTGGTGTGGCTCCACGGCCCTTCCTCTAGGCTTTCAAGCCCTTGTACATATTCAGGTGTTTCACCTGGGAAGGGTGGGAAGAGTTCAGCAGCAGCTGGCCTGGGGCTCAGCTCACGTTTCCTCACAGAGGCCTCGGCACGGTCCCCCAGCTTTGCAATAAGGACGCTCCTTGCGTGGGCGGGCGGGGCTGCTGGCTGTATGGGAGATGATTCCCCACCTCTGACCAATTTCAGAATTGTTTACCACTGGAGCAAGTGCCTTGGTAGTGTTTTCCTCTGTATAAATGTTAGGTTCAGTTTTTTTTTTCTTTTTTGGTTCAAGTTAGATTTTATTCCTCTTTTATGTATTTATGGATATAAGCATGGAAATAATTCATTCTTATAAATACATCAGTGTGAATGGAAGAACTTTTTTTCTGTTTTATTTTTACATTTTATTTTTAAAAATTTTGAAATTTAATTTAATTTATTTTTTTATACAGTAGGTTATTATTAGTTATCTATTTTATGCATATACATGTATACAGGTCAATCCCAATCTCCCAACTCATCCCACCACCACCACCCCATGGCTTCCCCCACTTTGTGTCCATGTCCATACGTTTGTTCTCTACCTCTGTGTCTCTATTTCTGCCCTGCAAACCAGTTCATCTCTACCATTTTTCTAGGTTCCACATATAGGCATTAATATACAATATTTGTTTTTCTCTTTCTGACTGACTTCACTCTGTATGACAGTCTCTAGATCCATCAACTTCTCTACAAATGACCCAGTTTCATTCCTTTTTTTGGCTGAGTAATATTCCATTTTATATATGTACCACATCTTTATCCATTCGTCTGTCTGTGGGCATTTAGGTTGCTTCCATTGCCTGGCTATTGTAAATAGTGCTGCAATGAACATTGTGGTGAATGTGTCTTTGTGATTTATGGTTTTCTCTGGGTATATGCCCAGAAGTGGGATTGCTGGATCCTATGGTAATTCTCTTTTTAGTTTTTTAAAGGAACCTCCATACTGTTCTCCATCGTGACTGTATCAATTTACATTCCCACCAATAGCGGAAGAGGGTTCCTTTTGTCCACACCCTCCCCAGAATTTGTTGTTTGTAGATTATCTGATGAGGCCGATTCTCACAGGTGTGAGGTCTTACCTCATTGTAGTTTTGATTTGCATTTCTCTAATAATTAGTGATGTTGAGCAGCTTTTCATGTGCGTCTTGGCCATCTCTGTGTCTTCTTTGAAGAAACGTCTCTTTAGATCTTCTGCCCATTTTTGTATTGGGTTGTTTGTTTTATTAATATTAAGCTGCATGAGCTGTTTATATATATTGGAGATGAAACCTTTGTCCATTGATTCGTTTGTGAACGTTTTCGCCCATTCTGAGGGTTGCCTTTTTCCATTCCCGTTTTTTTAACAAAGAAAGAAAGCAAGCAAAAGAAGCAGAACACTAATGTGCGTGAAATATGCCT
This sequence comes from Mesoplodon bidens, assembly GCF_964165515.1. Classification (NCBI taxonomy): domain Eukaryota; kingdom Metazoa; phylum Chordata; class Mammalia; order Artiodactyla; family Ziphiidae; genus Mesoplodon; species Mesoplodon bidens. The sequence goes on along the minus strand of NW_027672022.1, from coordinate 68,207 downwards.
CTTGAAACTGTCGTTTTGAAATATGGACGTCTTTTGAATTTTTTGGTCGATATATGACCCCAGGATTTGTTTTCAGGGCAGGTGTCATTTACAGGCCTGTAATGATTTGGAATATCCACTGACCATTAGCGCTGGGATTAAAGCTGCTGTTGTGTGAAACGGCCACAAGGTGGCAGCAGTTCTCCCTTACCAAATCTGGTTACTAGGGCAGCAGAGCCTCAATGGAAGTCGCGTTCTAGATTGGAATGTAGAACGGAATGTGCCAGGAGAAAGCCCCTCAAGTTTGTCTCACTACTTCTTGTTCGTGTTTTTAATTTAATTTTTTATTTTTTATTACAGCAAGTTTGAGTACAACGTTTAGCTTGTTGTAGGTGTGCAAGAGGTGGTTCTTTTACACATATACATATGTCTGTTCTTCCTGGGATCCTTTTCCCATGTACGTTATGACAGAATGTTGAGTAGTCTTCTCTTGGTACTCCGTAGGTCTTTGGCGATTCTATACGTCTACTGTGTTTGTATATGTCTGTTAACCCCAATATCGTAATGAATTCAATCCTCACACCTTTCCTTTGTTGAACCATAAGTTTGTTTAATGAATCTGTGATTGCCCTTCTCCGTGGAAATATCTGCCCTGGTATCAATTTATAGGTAACACCTATAAGTGATATGATATGATATGTGTCTTTCACTTTCTGACTTACTCCAAGTCACGTGATTACCTCGAGACTCATCTACGGTGCTGCAAATGGCATTGTGTCCTTTTTTTTCCTTGGCGAATATTCTGTCTTAGCGAGGTCCATTTTCTGCAATGTGATTCCCCGAGGGCTGAGGATTAGCTGACCTGGGCAGCCTGACCCTGCCGGCAAGCCCTCCCCAGGTGTGCCTGGGTTGAGGTCAATATAAACAGCACTCCAGGCAGCAATAGCCCCTGCAGCTGTGCCTGACTCCATATTCTCTGCCCCGTCAGCAGTCTCGGGGCTGTGCTGGTGGGAGGGTGTGAGGGTCCACGGCTTTGTGGGGGGCCCGGTGTGAGTGGGGCTCTGCTGGACTTTCGGCAGGAGTTGCCAGGCTGCCACCTGTAAAGAAGAGGATGTGTCACCCATAACTTCCACTGGAATATCTCTCCGGGCTGAGGTGAGGAAGGAAAAAAAGGAGTGGGTGCCGGGACAGGAGGGGGATCTCAGGCAGGGCAATGGAAAGCTTCCAGAAGAGCGCCCGTGGCCAGGACCATCCTGGCTGACCTGCAGGCACCAAGTTGGCCTGCGTGCTGTCGCTGGTGTGGCTCCACGGCCCTTCCTCTAGGCTTTCAAGCCCTTGTACATATTCAGGTGTTTCACCTGGGAAGGGTGGGAAGAGTTCAGCAGCAGCTGGCCTGGGGCTCAGCTCACGTTTCCTCACAGAGGCCTCGGCACGGTCCCCCAGCTTTGCAATAAGGACGCTCCTTGCGTGGGCGGGCGGGGCTGCTGGCTGTATGGGAGATGATTCCCCACCTCTGACCAATTTCAGAATTGTTTACCACTGGAGCAAGTGCCTTGGTAGTGTTTTCCTCTGTATAAATGTTAGGTTCAGTTTTTTTTTTTTCTTTTTTGGTTCAAGTTAGATTTTATTCCTCTTTTATGTATTTATGGATATAAGCATGGAAATAATTCATTCTTATAAATACATCAGTGTGAATGGAAGAACTTTTTTTCTGTTTTATTTTTACATTTTATTTTTATAAATTTTGAAATTTAATTTAATTTATTTTTTTATACAGTAGGTTATTATTAGTTATCTATTTTATGCATATACATGTATACAGGTCAATCCCAATCTCCCAACTCATCCCACCACCACCACCCCATGGCTTCCCCCACTTTGTGTCCATGTCCATACGTTTGTTCTCTACCTCTGTGTCTCTATTTCTGCCCTGCAAACCAGTTCATCTCTACCATTTTTCTAGGTTCCACATATAGGCATTAATATACAATATTTGTTTTTCTCTTTCTGACTGACTTCACTCTGTATGACAGTCTCTAGATCCATCAACTTCTCTACAAATGACTCAGTTTCATTCCTTTTTTTGGCTGAGTAATATTCCATTTTATATATGTACCACATCTTTATCCATTCGTCTGTCTGTGGGCATTTAGGTTGCTTCCATTACCTGGCTATTGTAAATAGTGCTGCAATGAACATTGTGGTGAATGTGTCTTTGTGATTTATGGTTTTCTCTGGGTATATGCCCAGAAGTGGGATTGCTGGATCCTATGGTAATTCTCTTTTTAGTTTTTTAAAGGAACCTCCATACTGTTCTCCATCGTGACTGTATCAATTTACATTCCCACCAATAGCGGAAGAGGGTTCCTTTTGTCCACACCCTCCCCAGAATTTGTTGTTTGTAGATTATCTGATGAGGCCGATTCTCACAGGTGTGAGGTCTTACCTCATTGTAGTTTTGATTTGCATTTCTCTAATAATTAGTGATGTTGAGCAGCTTTTCATGTGCGTCTTGGCCATCTCTGTGTCTTCTTTGAAGAAACGTCTCTTTAGATCTTCTGCCCATTTTTGTATTGGGTTGTTTGTTTTATTAATATTAAGCTGCATGAGCTGTTTATATATATTGGAGATGAAACCTTTGTCCATTGATTCGTTTGTGAACGTTTTCGCCCATTCTGAGGGTTGCCTTTTTCCATTCCCGTTTTTTTAACAAAGAAAGAAAGCAAGCAAAAGAAGCAGAACACTAATGTGCGTGAAATATGCCTCTTGAAACTCTCGTTTTGAAATATGGACGTCTTTTGAATTTTTTGGTCGATATATGACCCCAGGATATGTTTTCAGGGCAGGTGTCATTTACAGGCCTGTAATGATTTGGAATATCCACTGACCATTAGCGCTGGGATTAAAGCTGCTGTTGTGTGAAACGGCCACAAGGTGGCAGCAGTTCTCCCTTACCAAATCTGGTTACTAGGGCAGCAGAGCCTCAATGGAAGTCGCGTTCTAGATTGGAATGTAGAACGGAATGTGCCAGGAGAAAGCCCCTCAAGTTTGTCTCACTACTTCTTGTTCGTGTTTTTAATTTAATTTTTATTTTTTATTACAGCAAGTTTGAGTACAACGTTTAGCTTGTTGTAGGTGTGCAAGAGGTGGTTCTTTTACACATATACATATGTCTGTTCTTCCTGGGATCCTTTTCCCATGTACGTTATGACAGAATGTTGAGTAGTCTTCTCTTGGTACTCCGTAGGTCTTTGGCGATTCTATACGTCTACTGTGTTTGTATATGTCTGTTAACCCCAATATCGTAATGAATTCAATCCTCACACCTTTCCTTTGGTGAACCATAAGTTTGTTTAATGAATCTGTGATTGCCCTTCGCCGTGGAAATATCTGCCCTGGTATCAATTTATAGGTAACACCTATAAGTGATATGATATGATATGTGTCTTTCACTTTCTGACTTACTCCAAGTCACGTGATTACCTCGAGACTCATCTACGGTGCTGCAAATGGCATTGTGTCCTTTTTTTTCCTTGGCGAATATTCTGTCTTAGCGAGGTCCATTTTCTGCAATGTGATTCCCCGAGGGCTGAGGATTAGCTGACCTGGGCAGCCTGACCCTGCCGGCAAGCCCTCCCCAGGTGTGCCTGGGTTGAGGTCAATATAAACAGTACTCCAGGCAGCAATAGCCCCTGCAGCTGTGCCTGACTCCATATTCTCTGCCCCGTCAGCAGTCTCGGGGCTGTGCTGGTGGGAGGGTGTGAGGGTCCACGGCTTTGTGGGGGGCCCGGTGTGAGTGGGGCTCTGCTGGACTTTCGGCAGGAGTTGCCAGGCTGCCACCTGTAAAGAAGAGGATGTGTCACCCATAACTTCCACTGGAATATCTCTCCGGGCTGAGGTGAGGAAGGAAAAAAAGGAGTGGGGGCCGGGACAGGAGGGGTATCTCAGGCAGGGCAATGGAAAGCTTCCAGAAGAGCGCCCGTGGCCAGGACCATCCTGGCTGACCTGCAGGCACCAAGTTGGCCTGCGTGCTGTCGCTGGTGTGGCTCCACGGCCCTTCCTCTAGGCTTTCAAGCCCTTGTACATATTCAGGTGTTTCACCTGGGAAGGGTGGGAAGAGTTCAGCAGCAGCTGGCCTGGGGCTCAGCTCACGTTTCCTCACAGAGGCCTCGGCACGGTCCCCCAGCTTTGCAATAAGGACGCTCCTTGCGTGGGCGGGCGGGGCTGCTGGCTGTATGGGAGATGATTCCCCACCTCTGACCAATTTCAGAATTGTTTACCACTGGAGCAAGTGCCTTGGTAGTGTTTTCCTCTGTATAAATGTTAGGTTCAGTTTTTTTTTTCTTTTTTGGTTCAAGTTAGATTTTATTCCTCTTTTATGTATTTATGGATATAAGCATGGAAATAATTCATTCTTATAAATACATCAGTGTGAATGGAAGAACTTTTTTTCTGTTTTATTTTTACATTTTATTTTTAAAAATTTTGAAATTTAATTTATTTTTTTATACAGTAGGTTATTATTAGTTATCTATTTTATGCATATACATGTATACAGGTCAATCCCAATCTCCCAACTCATCCCACCACCACCACCCCATGGCTTCCCCCACTTTGTGTCCATGTCCATACGTTTGTTCTCTACCTCTGTGTCTCTATTTCTGCCCTGCAAACCAGTTCATCTGTACCATTTTTCTAGGTTCCACATATAGGCATTAATATACAATATTTGTTTTTCTCTTTCTGACTTACTTCACTCTGTATGACAGTCTCTAGATCCATCAACTTCTCTACAAATGACTCAGTTTCATTCCTTTTTTTGGCTGAGTAATATTCCATTTTATATATGTACCACATCTTTATCCATTCGTCTGTCTGTGGGCATTTAGGTTGCTTCCATTACCTGGCTATTGTAAATAGTGCTGCAATGAACATTGTGGTGAATGTGTCTTTGTGATTTATGGTTTTCTCTGGGTATATGCCCAGAAGTGGGATTGCTGGATCCTATGGTAATTCTCTTTTTAGTTTTTTAAAGGAACCTCCATACTGTTCTCCATCGTGACTGTATCAATTTACATTCCCACCAATAGCGGAAGAGGGTTCCTTTTGTCCACACCCTCCCCAGAATTTGTTGTTTGTAGATTATCTGATGAGGCCGATTCTCACAGGTGTGAGGTCTTACCTCATTGTAGTTTTGATTTGCATTTCTCTAATAATTAGTGATGTTGAGCAGCTTTTCATGTGCGTCTTGGCCATCTCTGTGTCTTCTTTGAAGAAACGTCTCTTTAGATCTTCTGCCCATTTTTGTATTGGGTTGTTTGTTTTATTAATATTAAGCTGCATGAGCTGTTTATATATATTGGAGATGAAACCTTTGTCCATTGATTCGTTTGTGAACGTTTTCGCCCATTCTGAGGGTTGCCTTTTTCCATTCCCGTTTTTTTAACAAAGAAAGAAAGCAAGCAAAAGAAGCAGAACACTAATGTGCGTGAAATATGCCTCTTGAAACTCTCGTTTTGAAATATGGACGTCTTTTGAATTTTTTGGTCGATATATGACCCCAGGATATGTTTTCAGGGCAGGTGTCATTTACAGGCCTGTAATGATTTGGAATATCCACTGACCATTAGCGCTGGGATTAAAGCTGCTGTTGTGTGAAACGGCCACAAGGTGGCAGCAGTTCTCCCTTACCAAATCTGGTTACTAGGGCAGCAGAGCCTCAATGGAAGTCGCGTTCTAGATTGGAATGTAGAACGGAATGTGCCAGGAGAAAGCCCCTCAAGTTTGTCTCACTACTTCTTGTTCGTGTTTTTAATTTAATTTTTTATTTTTTATTACAGCAAGTTTGAGTACAACGTTTAGCTTGTTGTAGGTGTGCAAGAGGTGGTTCTTTTACACATATACATATGTCTGTTCTTCCTGGGATCCTTTTCCCATGTACGTTATGACAGAATGTTGAGTAGTCTTCTCTTGGTACTCCGTAGGTCTTTGGCGATTCTATACGTCTACTGTGTTTGTATATGTCTGTTAACCCCAATATCGTAATGAATTCAATCCTCACACCTTTCCTTTGGTGAACCATAAGTTTGTTTAATGAATCTGTGATTGCCCTTCTCCGTGGAAATATCTGCCCTGGTATCAATTTATAGGTAACACCTATAAGTGATATGATATGATATGTGTCTTTCACTTTCTGACTTACTCCAAGTCACGTGATTACCTCGAGACTCATCTACGGTGCTGCAAATGGCATTGTGTCCTTTTTTTTCCTTGGCGAATATTCTGTCTTAGCGAGGTCCATTTTCTGCAATGTGATTCCCCGAGGGCTGAGGATTAGCTGACCTGGGCAGCCTGACCCTGCCGGCAAGCCCTCCCCAGGTGTGCCTGGGTTGAGGTCAATATAAACAGCACTCCAGGCAGCAATAGCCCCTGCAGCTGTGCCTGACTGCATATTCTCTGCCCCGTCAGCAGTCTCGGGGCTGTGCTGGTGGGAGGGTGTGAGGGTCCACGGCTTTGTGGGGGGCCCGGTGTGAGTGGGGCTCTGCTGGACTTTCGGCAGGAGTTGCCAGGCTGCCACCTGTAAAGAAGAGGATGTGTCACCCATAACTTCCACTGGAATATCTCTCCGGGCTGAGGTGAGGAAGGAAAAAAAGGAGTGGGGGCCGGGACAGGAGGGGTATCTCAGGCAGGGCAATGGAAAGCTTCCAGAAGAGCGCCCGTGGCCAGGACCATCCTGGCTGACCTGCAGGCACCAAGTTGGCCTGCGTGCTGTCGCTGGTGTGGCTCCACGGCCCTTCCTCTAGGCTTTCAAGCCCTTGTACATATTCAGGTGTTTCACCTGGGAAGGGTGGGAAGAGTTCAGCAGCAGCTGGCCTGGGGCTCAGCTCACGTTTCCTCACAGAGGCCTCGGCACGGTCCCCCAGCTTTGCAATAAGGACGCTCCTTGCGTGGGCGGGCGGGGCTGCTGGCTGTATGGGAGATGATTCCCCACCTCTGACCAATTTCAGAATTGTTTACCACTGGAGCAAGTGCCTTGGTAGTGTTTTCCTCTGTATAAATGTTAGGTTCAGTTTTTTTTTTCTTTTTTGGTTCAAGTTAGATTTTATTCCTCTTTTATGTATTTATGGATATAAGCATGGAAATAATTCATTCTTATAAATACATCAGTGTGAATGGAAGAACTTTTTTTCTGTTTTATTTTTACATTTTATTTTTAAAAATTTTGAAATTTAATTTATTTTTTTATACAGTAGGTTATTATTAGTTATCTATTTTATGCATATACATGTATACAGGTCAATCCCAATCTCCCAACTCATCCCACCACCACCACCCCATGGCTTCCCCCACTTTGTGTCCATGTCCATACGTTTGTTCTCTACCTCTGTGTCTCTATTTCTGCCCTGCAAACCAGTTCATCTGTACCATTTTTCTAGGTTCCACATATAGGCATTAATATACAATATTTGTTTTTCTCTTTCTGACTTACTTCACTCTGTATGACAGTCTCTAGATCCATCAACTTCTCTACAAATGACTCAGTTTCATTCCTTTTTTTGGCTGAGTAATATTCCATTTTATATATGTACCACATCTTTATCCATTCGTCTGTCTGTGGGCATTTAGGTTGCTTCCATTACCTGGCTATTGTAAATAGTGCTGCAATGAACATTGTGGTGAATGTGTCTTTGTGATTTATGGTTTTCTCTGGGTATATGCCCAGAAGTGGGATTGCTGGATCCTATGGTAATTCTCTTTTTAGTTTTTTAAAGGAACCTCCATACTGTTCTCCATCGTGACTGTATCAATTTACATTCCCACCAATAGCGGAAGAGGGTTCCTTTTGTCCACACCCTCCCCAGAATTTGTTGTTTGTAGATTATCTGATGAGGCCGATTCTCACAGGTGTGAGGTCTTACCTCATTGTAGTTTTGATTTGCATTTCTCTAATAATTAGTGATGTTGAGCAGCTTTTCATGTGCGTCTTGGCCATCTCTGTGTCTTCTTTGAAGAAACGTCTCTTTAGATCTTCTGCCCATTTTTGTATTGGGTTGTTTGTTTTATTAATATTAAGCTGCATGAGCTGTTTATATATATTGGAGATGAAACCTTTGTCCATTGATTCGTTTGTGAACGTTTTCGCCCATTCTGAGGGTTGCCTTTTTCCATTCCCGTTTTTTTAACAAAGAAAGAAAGCAAGCAAAAGAAGCAGAACACTAATGTGCGTGAAATATGCCTCTTGAAACTCTCGTTTTGAAATATGGACGTCTTTTGAATTTTTTGGTCGATATATGACCCCAGGATATGTTTTCAGGGCAGGTGTCATTTACAGGCCTGTAATGATTTGGAATATCCACTGACCATTAGCGCTGGGATTAAAGCTGCTGTTGTGTGAAACGGCCACAAGGTGGCAGCAGTTCTCCCTTACCAAATCTGGTTACTAGGGCAGCAGAGCCTCAATGGAAGTCGCGTTCTAGATTGGAATGTAGAACGGAATGTGCCAGGAGAAAGCCCCTCAAGTTTGTCTCACTACTTCTTGTTCGTGTTTTTAATTTAATTTTTTATTTTTTATTACAGCAAGTTTGAGTACAACGTTTAGCTTGTTGTAGGTGTGCAAGAGGTGGTTCTTTTACACATATACATATGTCTGTTCTTCCTGGGATCCTTTTCCCATGTACGTTATGACAGAATGTTGAGTAGTCTTCTCTTGGTACTCCGTAGGTCTTTGGCGATTCTATACGTCTACTGTGTTTGTATATGTCTGTTAACCCCAATATCGTAATGAATTCAATCCTCACACCTTTCCTTTGTTGAACCATAAGTTTGTTTAATGAATCTGTGATTGCCCTTCTCCGTGGAAATATCTGCCCTGGTATCAATTTATAGGTAACACCTATAAGTGATATGATATGATATGTGTCTTTCACTTTCTGACTTACTCCAAGTCACGTGATTACCTCGAGACTCATCTACGGTGCTGCAAATGGCATTGTGTCCTTTTTTTTCCTTGGCGAATATTCTGTCTTAGCGAGGTCCATTTTCTGCAATGTGATTCCCCGAGGGCTGAGGATTAGCTGACCTGGGCAGCCTGACCCTGCCGGCAAGCCCTCCCCAGGTGTGCCTGGGTTGAGGTCAATATAAACAGCACTCCAGGCAGCAATAGCCCCTGCAGCTGTGCCTGACTCCATATTCTCTGCCCCGTCAGCAGTCTCGGGGCTGTGCTGGTGGGAGGGTGTGAGGGTCCACGGCTTTGTGGGGGGCCCGGTGTGAGTGGGGCTCTGCTGGACTTTCGGCAGGAGTTGCCAGGCTGCCACCTGTAAAGAAGAGGATGTGTCACCCATAACTTCCACTGGAATATCTCTCCGGGCTGAGGTGAGGAAGGAAAAAAAGGAGTGGGGGCCGGGACAGGAGGGGTATCTCAGGCAGGGCAATGGAAAGCTTCCAGAAGAGCGCCCGTGGCCAGGACCATCCTGGCTGACCTGCAGGCACCAAGTTGGCCTGCGTGCTGTCGCTGGTGTGGCTCCACGGCCCTTCCTCTAGGCTTTCAAGCCCTTGTACATATTCAGGTGTTTCACCTGGGAAGGGTGGGAAGAGTTCAGCAGCAGCTGGCCTGGGGCTCAGCTCACGTTTCCTCACAGAGGCCTCGGCACGGTCCCCCAGCTTTGCAATAAGGACGCTCCTTGCGTGGGCGGGCGGGGCTGCTGGCTGTATGGGAGATGATTCCCCACCTCTGACCAATTTCAGAATTGTTTACCACTGGAGCAAGTGCCTTGGTAGTGTTTTCCTCTGTATAAATGTTAGGTTCAGTTTTTTTTTTCATTTTTGGTTCAAGTTAGATTTTATTCCTCTTTTATGTATTTATGGATATAAGCATGGAAATAATTCATTCTTATAAATACATCAGTGTGAATGGAAGAACTTTTTTTCTGTTTTATTTTTACATTTTATTTTTAAAAATTTTGAAATTTAATTTAATTTATTTTTTTATACAGTAGGTTATTATTAGTTATCTATTTTATGCATATACATGTATACAGGTCAATCCCAATCTCCCAACTCATCCCACCACCACCACCCCATGGCTTCCCCCACTTTGTGTCCATGTCCATACGTTTGTTCTCTACCTCTGTGTCTCTATTTCTGCCCTGCAAACCAGTTCATCTGTACCATTTTTCTAGGTTCCTCATATAGGCATTAATATACAATATTTGTTTTTCTCTTTCTGACTTACTTCACTCTGTATGACAGTCTCTAGATCCATCAACTTCTCTACAAATGACCCAGTTTCATTCCTTTTTTTGGCTGAATAATATTCCATTTTATATATGTACCACATCTTTATCCATTCGTCTGTCTGTGGGCATTTAGGTTGCTTCCATTGCCTGGCTATTGTAAATAGTGCTGCAATGAACATTGTGGTGAATGTGTCTTTGTGATTTATGGTTTTCTCTGGGTATATGCCCAGAAGTGGGATTGCTGGATCCTATGGTAATTCTCTTTTTAGTTTTTTAAAGGAACCTCCATACTGTTCTCCATCGTGACTGTATCAATTTACATTCCCACCAATAGCGGAAGAGGGTTCCTTTTGTCCACACCCTCCCCAGAATTTGTTGTTTGTAGATTATCTGATGAGGCCGATTCTCACAGGTGTGAGGTCTTACCTCATTGTAGTTTTGATTTGCATTTCTCTAATAATTAGTGATGTTGAGCAGCTTTTCATGTGCGTCTTGGCCATCTCTGTGTCTTCTTTGAAGAAACGTCTCTTTAGATCTTCTGCCCATTTTTGTATTGGGTTGTTTGTTTTATTAATATTAAGCTGCATGAGCTGTTTATATATATTGGAGATGAAACCTTTGTCCATTGATTCGTTTGTGAACGTTTTCGCCCATTCTGAGGGTTGCCTTTTTCCATTCCCGTTTTTTTAACAAAGAAAGAAAGCAAGCAAAAGAAGCAGAACACTAATGTGCGTGAAATATGCCTCTTGAAACTCTCGTTTTGAAATATGGACGTCTTTTGAATTTTTTGGTCGATATATGACCCCAGGATATGTTTTCAGGGCAGGTGTCATTTACAGGCCTGTAATGATTTGGAATATCCACTGACCATTAGCGCTGGGATTACAGCTGCTGTTGTGTGAAACGGCCACAAGGTGGCAGCAGTTCTCCCTTACCAAATCTGGTTACTAGGGCAGCAGAGCCTCAATGGAAGTCGCGTTCTAGATTGGAATGTAGAACGGAATGTGCCAGGAGAAAGCCCCTCAAGTTTGTCTCACTACTTCTTGTTCGTGTTTTTAATTTAATTTTTTATTTTTTATTACAGCAAGTTTGAGTACAACGTTTAGCTTGTTGTATGTGTGCAAGAGGTGGTTCTTTTACACATATACATATGTCTGTTCTTCCTGGGATCCTTTTCCCATGTACGTTATGACAGAATGTTGAGTAGTCTTCTCTTGGTACTCCGTAGGTCTTTGGCGATTCTATACGTCTACTGTGTTTGTATATGTCTGTTAACCCCAATATCGTAATGAATTCAATCCTCACACCTTTCCTTTGGTGAACCATAAGTTTGTTTAATGAATCTGTGATTGCCCTTCTCCGTGGAAATATCTGCCCTGGTATCAATTTATAGGTAACACCTATAAGTGATATGATATGATATGTGTCTTTCACTTTCTGACTTACTCCAAGTCACGTGATTACCTCGAGACTCATCTACGGTGCTGCAAATGGCATTGTGTCCTTTTTTTTCCTTGGCGAATATTCTGTCTTAGCGAGGTCCATTTTCTGCAATGTGATTCCGCGAGGGCTGAGGATTAGCTGACCTGGGCAGCCTGACCCTGCCGGCAAGCCCTCCCCAGGTGTGCCTGGGTTGAGGTCAATATAAACAGCACTCCAGGCAGCAATAGCCCCTGCAGCTGTGCCTGACTGCATATTCTCTGCCCCGTCAGCAGTCTCGGGGCTGTGCTGGTGGGAGGGTGTGAGGGTCCACGGCTTTGTGGGGGGCCCGGTGTGAGTGGGGCTCTGCTGGACTTTTGGCAGGAGTTGCCAGGCTGCCACCTGTAAAGAAGAGGATGTGTCACCCATAACTTCCACTGGAATATCTCTCCGGGCTGAGGTGAGGAAGGAAAAAAAGGAGTGGGGGCCGGGACAGGAGGGGTATCTCAGGCAGGGCAATGGAAAGCTTCCAGAAGAGCGCCCGTGGCCAGGACCATCCTGGCTGACCTGCAGGCACCAAGTTGGCCTGCGTGCTGTCGCTGGTGTGGCTCCACGGCCCTTCCTCTAGGCTTTCAAGCCCTTGTACATATTCAGGTGTTTCACCTGGGAAGGGTGGGAAGAGTTCAGCAGCAGATGGCCTGGGGCTCAGATCACGTTTACTCACAGAGGCCTCGGCACGGTCCCCCAGCTTTGCAATAAGGACGCTCCTTGCGTGGGCGGGCGGGGCTGCTGCCTGTATGGGAGAAAATTCCCCACCTCTGACCAATCTCAGAATTGTTTACCACTGGAGCAAGTGCCTTGGTAGTGTTTTCCTCTGTATAAATGTTAGGTTCAGTTTTTTTTTTCTTTTTTGGTTCAAGTTAGATTTTATTCCTCTTTTATGTATTTATGGATATAAGCATGGAAATAATTCATTCTTATAAATACATCAGTGTGAATGGAAGAACTTTTTTTCTGTTTTATTTTTACATTTTATTTTTAAAAATTTTGAAATTTAATTTAATTTATTTTTTTATACAGTAGGTTATTATTAGTTATCTATTTTATGCATATACATGTATACAGGTCAATCCCAATCTCCCAACTCATCCCACCACCACCACCCCATGGCTTCCCCCACTTTGTGTCCATGTCCATACGTTTGTTCTCTACCTCTGTGTCTCTATTTCTGCCCTGCAAACCAGTTCATCTGTACCATTTTTCTAGGTTCCACATATAGGCATTAATATACAATATTTGTTTTTCTCTTTCTGACTTACTTCACTCTGTATGACAGTCTCTAGATCCATCAACTTCTCTACAAATGACTCAGTTTCATTCCTTTTTTTGGCTGAGTAATATTCCATTTTATATATGTACCACATCTTTATCCATTCGTCTGTCTGTGGGCATTTACGTTGCTTCCATTACCTGGCTATTGTAAATAGTGCTGCAATGAACATTGTGGTGAATGTGTCTTTGTGATTTATGCTTTTCTCTGGGTATATGCCCAGAAGTGGGATTGCTGGATCCTATGGTAATTCTCTTTTTAGTTTTTTAAAGGAACCTCCATACTGTTCTCCATAGTGACTGTATCAATTTACATTCCCACCAATAGCGGAAGCGGGTTCCTTTTGTCCACACCCTCCCCAGAATTTGTTGTTTGTAGATTATCTGATGAGGCCGATTCTCACAGGTGTGAGGTCTTACCTCATTGTAGTTTTGATTTGCATTTCTCTAATAATTAGTGATGTTGAGCAGCTTTTCATGTGCGTCTTGGCCATCTCTGTGTCTTCTTTGAAGAAACGTCTCTTTAGATCTTCTGCCCATTTTTGTATTGGGTTGTTTGTTTTATTAATATTAAGCTGCATGAGCTGTTTATATATATTGGAGATGAAACCTTTGTCCATTGATTCGTTTGTGAATGTTTTCGCCCATTCTGAGGGTTGCCTTTTTCCATTCCCGTTTTTTTAACAAAGAAAGAAAGCAAGCAAAAGAAGCAGAACACTAATGTGCGTGAAATATGCCTCTTGAAACTGTCGTTTTGAAAAATGGACGTCTTTTGAATTTTTTGGTCGATATATGACCCCAGGATATGTTTTCAGGGCAGGTGTCATTTACAGGCCTGTAATGATTTGGAATATCCACTGACCATTAGCGCTGGGATTACAGCTGCTGTTGTGTGAAACGGCCACAAGGTGGCAGCAGTTCTCCCTTACCAAATCTGGTTACTAGGGCAGCAGAGCCTCAATGGAAGTCGCGTTCTAGATTGGAATGTAGAACGGAATGTGCCAGGAGAAAGCCCCTCAAGTTTGTCTCACTACTTCTTGTTCGTGTTTTTAATTTAATTTTTTATTTTTTATTACAGCAAGTTTGAGTACAACGTTTAGCTTGTTGTAGGTGTGCAAGAGGTGGTTCTTTTACACATATACATATGTCTGTTCTTCCTGGGATCCTTTTCCCATGTACGGTATGACAGAATGTTGAGTAGTCTTCTCTTGGTACTCCGTAGGTCTTTGGCGATTCTATACGTCTACTGTGTTTGTATATGTCTGTTAACCCCAATATCGTAATGAATTCAATCCTCACACCTTTCCTTTGGTGAACCATAAGTTTGTTTAATGAATCTGTGATTGCCCTTCTCCGTGGAAATATCTGCCCTGGTATCAATTTATAGGTAACACCTATAAGTGATATGATATGATATGTGTCTTTCACTTTCTGACTTACTCCAAGTCACGTGATTACCTCGAGACTCATCTACGGTGCTGCAAATGGCATTGTGTCCTTTTTTTTCCTTGGCGAATATTCTGTCTTAGCGAGGTCCATTTTCTGCAGTGTGATTCCCCGAGGGCTGAGGATTAGCTGACCTGGGCAGCCTGGCCCTGCCGGCAAGCCCTCCCCAGGTGTGCCTGGGTTGAGGTCAATATAAACAGCACTCCAGGCAGCAATAGCCCCTGCAGCTGTGCCTGACTCCATATTCTCTGCCCCGTCAGCAGTCTCGGGGCTGTGCTGGTGGGAGGGTGGGAGGGTCCACGGCTTTGTGGGGGGCCCGGTGTGAGTGGGGCTCTGCTGCACTTTCGGCAGGAGTTGCCAGGCTGCCACCTGTAAAGAAGAGGATGTGTCACCCATAACTTCCACTGGAATATCTCTCCGGGCTGAGGTGAGGAAGGAAAAAAAGGAGTGGGGGCCGGGACAGGAGGGGTATCTCAGGCAGGGCAATGGAAAGCTTCCAGAAGAGCGCCCGTGGCCAGGACCATCCTGGCTGACCTGCAGGCACCAAGTTGGCCTGCGTGCTGTCGCTGGTGTGGCTCCACGGCCCTTCCTCTAGGCTTTCAAGCCCTTGTACATATTCAGGTGTTTCACCTGGGACGGGTGGGAAGAGTTCAGCAGCAGCTGGCCTGGGGCTCAGCTCACGTTTCCTCACAGAGGCCTCGGCACGGTCCCCCAGCTTTGCAATAAGGACGCTCCTTGCGTGGGCGGGCGGGGCTGCTGGCTGTATGGGAGATGATTCCCCACCTCTGACCAATTTCAGAATTGTTTACCACTGGAGCAAGTGCCTTGGTAGTGTTTTCCTCTGTATAAATGTTAGGTTCAGTTTTTTTTTTCTTATTTGGTTCAAGTTAGATTTTATTCCTCTTCTATGTATTTATGGATATAAGCATGGAAATAATTCATTCTTATAAATACATCAGTGTGAATGGAAGAACTTTTTTTCTGTTTTATTTTTACATTTTATTTTTAAAAATTTTGAAATTTAATTTATTTTTTTATGCAGTAGGTTATTATTAGTTATCTATTTTATGCATATACCTGTATACAGGTCAATCCCAATCTCCCAACTCATCCCACCACCACCACCCTATGGCTTCCCCCACTTTGTGTCCATGTCCATACGTTTTTTCTCTACCTCTGTGTCTCTATTTCTGCCCTGCAAACCAGTTCATCTGTACCATTTTTCTAGGTTCCACATATAGGCATTAATATACAATATTTGTTTTTCTCTTTCTGACTTACTTCACTCTGTATGACAGTCTCTAGATCCATCAACTTCCCTACAAATGACCCAGTTTCATTCCTTTTTTTGGCTGAGTAATATTCCATTTTATATATGTACCACATCTTTATCCATTCGTCTGTCTGTGGGCATTTAAGTTGCTTCCATTACCTGGCTATTGTAAATAGTGCTGCAATGAACATTGTGGTGAATGTGTCTTTGTGATTTATGGTTTTCTCTGGGTATATGCCCAGAAGTGGGATTGCTGGATCCTATGGTAATTCTCTTTTTAGTTTTCTAAAGGAACCTCCATACTGTTCTCCATAGTGACTGTATCAATTTACATTCCCACCAATAGCGGAAGAGGGTTCCTTTTGTCCACACCCTCCCCAGAATTTGTTGTTTGTAGATTATCTGATGAGGCCGATTCTCACAGGTGTGAGGTCTTACCTCATTGTAGTTTTGATTTGCATTTCTCTAATAATTAGTGATGTTGAGCAGCTTTTCATGTGCGTCTTGGCCATCTCTGTGTCTTCTTTGAAGAAACGTCTCTTTAGATCTTCTGCCCATTTTTGTATTGGGTTGTTTTTTTTATTAATATTAAGCTGCATGAGCTGTTTATATATATTGGAGATGAAACCTTTGTCCATTGATTCGTTTGTGAACGTTTTCGCCCATTCTGAGGGTTGCCTTTTTCCATTCCCGTTTTTTTAACAAAGAAAGAAAGCAAGCAAAAGAAGCAGAACACTAATGTGCATGAAATATGCTTCTTGAAACTGTCGTTTTGAAATATGGACGTCTTTTGAATTCTTTGGTCGATATATGACCCCAGGATTTGTTTTCAGGGCAGGTGTCATTTACAGGCCTGTAATGATTTGGAATATCCACTGACCATTAGCGCTGGGATTAAAGCTGCTGTTGTTTGAAACGGCCACAAGGTGGCAGCAGTTCTCCCTTACCAAATCTGGTTACTAGGGCAGCAGAGCCTCAATGGAAGTCGCGTTCTAGATTGGAATGTAGAACGGAATGTGCCAGGAGAAAGCCCCTCAAGTTTGTCTCACTACTTCTTGTTCGTGTTTTTAATTTAATTTTTTATTTTTTATTACAGCAAGTTTGAGTACAACGTTTAGCTTGTTGTAGGTGTGCAAGAGGTGGTTCTTTTACACATATACATATGTCTGTTCTTCCTGGGATCCTTTTCCCATGTACGTTATGAC
This sequence comes from Mesoplodon bidens, assembly GCF_964165515.1. NCBI lineage: Eukaryota > Metazoa > Chordata > Mammalia > Artiodactyla > Ziphiidae > Mesoplodon > Mesoplodon bidens. The sequence continues at coordinate 51,321 of NW_027672022.1, read as the reverse complement.
AGAATGTTGAGTAGTCTTCTCTTGGTACTCCGTAGGTCTTTGGTGAATCTATACGTCTACTGTGTTTGTATATGTCTGTTAACCCCAATATCGTAATGAATTCAATCCTCACACCTTTCCTTTGGTGAACCATAAGTTTGTTGAATGAATCTGTGATTGCCCTTCTCCGTGGAAATATCTGCCCTGGTATCAATTTATAGGTAACACCTATAAGTGATATGATATGATATGTGTCTTTCACTTTCTGACTTACTCCAAGTCACGTGATTACCTCGAGACTCATCTACGGTGCTGCAAATGGCATTGTGTCCTTGTTTTCCTTGGCGAATATTCTGTCTTAGCGAGGTCCATTTTCTGCAGTGTGATTCCCCGAGGGCTGAGGTTTAGCTGACCTGGGCAGCCTGGCCCTGCCGGCAAGCCCTCCACAGGTGTGCCTGGGTTGAGGTCAATATAAACAGCACTCCAGGCAGCAATAGCCCCTGCAGCTGTGCCTGACTCCATATTCTCTGCCCCGTCAGCAGTCTCGGGGCTGTGCTGGTGGGAGGGTGGGAGGGTCCACGGCTTTGTGGGGGGCCCGGTGTGAGTGGGGCTCTGCTGCACTTTCGGCAGGAGTTGCCAGGCTGCCACCTGTAAAGAAGAGGATGTGTCACCCATAACTTCCACTGGAATATCTCTCCGGGCTGAGGTGAGGAAGGAAAAAAAGGAGTGGGGGCCGGGACAGGAGGGGTATCTCAGGCAGGGCAATGGAAAGCTTCCAGAAGAGCGCCCGTGGCCAGGACCATCCTGGCTGACCTGCAGGCACCAAGTTGGCCTGCGTGCTGTCGCTGGTGTGGCTCCACGGCCCTTCCTCTAGGCTTTCAAGCCCTTGTACATATTCAGGTGTTTCACCTGGGAAGGGTGGGAAGAGTTCAGCAGCAGCTGGCCTGGGGCTCAGCTCACGTTTACTCACAGAGGCCTCGGCACGGTCCCCCAGCTTTGCAATAAGGACGCTCCTTGCGTGGGCGGGCGGGGCTGCTGGCTGTATGGGAGATGATTCCCCACCTCTGACCAATTTCAGAATTGTTTACCACTGGAGCAAGTGCCTTGGTAGTGTTTTCCTCTGTATAAATGTTAGGTTCAGTTTTTTTTTTTCTTATTTGGTTCAAGTTAGATTTTATTCCTCTTCTATGTATTTATGGATATAAGCATGGAAATAATTCATTCTTATAAATACATCAGTGTGAATGGAAGAACTTTTTTTCTGTTTTATTTTTACATTTTATTTTTTAAAATTTTGAAATTTAGTTTATTTTTTTATACAGTAGGTTATTATTAGTTATCTATTTTATGCATATACCTGTATACTGGTCAATCCCAATCTCCCAACTCATCCCACCACCACCACCCCATGGCTTCCCCCACTTTGTGTCCATGTCCATACGTTTGTTCTCTACCTCTGTGTCTCTATTTCTGCCCTGCAAACCAGTTCATCTGTACCATTTTTCTAGGTTCCACATATAGGCATTAATATACAATATTTGTTTTTCTCTTTCTGACTTACTTCACTCTGTATGACAGTCTCTAGATCCATCAACTTCCCTACAAATGACCCAGTTTCATTCCTTTTTTTGGCTGAGTAATATTCCATTTTATATATGTACCACATCTTTATCCATTCGTCTGTCTGTGGGCATTTAGGTTGCTTCCATTACCTGGCTATTGTAAATAGTGCTGCAATGAACATTGTGGTGAATGTGTCTTTGTGATTTATGGTTTTCTCTGGGTATATGCCCAGAAGTGGGATTGCTGGATCCTATGGTAATTCTCTTTTTAGTTTTTTAAAGGAACCTCCATACTGTTCTCCATAGTGACTGTATCAATTTACATTCCCACCAATAGCGGAAGAGGGTTCCTTTTGTCTACACCCTCCCCAGAATTTGTTGTTTGTAGATTATCTGATGAGGCCGATTCTCACAGGTGTGAGGTCTTACCTCATTGTAGTTTTGATTTGCATTTCTCTAATAATTAGTGATGTTGAGCAGCTTTTCATGTGCGTCTTGGCCATCTCTGTGTCTTCTTTGAAGAAACGTCTCTTTAGATCTTCTGCCCATTTTTGTATTGGGTTGTTTGTTTTATTAATATTAAGCTGCATGAGCTGTTTATATATATTGGAGATTAAACCTTTGTCCATTGATTCGTTTGTGAACGTTTTCGCCCATTCTGAGGGTTGCCTTTTTCCATTCCCGTTTTTTTAACAAAGAAAGAAAGCAAGCAAAAGAAGCAGAACACTAATGTGCGTGAAATATGCCTCTTGAAACTGTCGTTTTGAAATATGGACGTCTCTTGAATTTTTTGGTCGATATATGACCCCAGGATTTGTTTTCAGGGCAGGTGTCATTTACAGGCCTGTAATGATTTGGAATATCCACTGACCATTAGCGCTGGGATTAAAGCTGCTGTTGTGTGAAACGGCCACAAGGTGGCAGCAGTTCTCCCTTACCAAATCTGGTTACTAGGGCAGCAGAGCCTCAATGGAAGTCACGTTCTAGATTGGAATGTAGAACGGAATGTGCCAGGAGAAAGCCCCTCAAGTTTGTCTCACTACTTCTTGTTCGTGTTTTTAATTTAATTTTTTATTTTTTATTACAGCAAGTTTGAGTACAACGTTTAGCTTGTTGTAGGTGTGCAAGAGGTGGTTCTTTTACACATATACATATGTCTGTTCTTCCTGGGATCCTTTTCCCATGTACGTTATGACAGAATGTTGAGTAGTCTTCTCTTGGTACTCCGTAGGTCTTTGGCGATTCTATACGTCTACTGTGTTTGTATATGTCTGTTAACCCCAATATCGTAATGAATTCAATCCTCACACCTTTCCTTTGGTGAAACATAAGTTTGTTTAATGAATCTGTGATTGCCCTTCTCCGTGGAAATATCTGCCCTGGTATCAATTTATAGGTAACACCTATAAGTGATATGATATGATATGTGTCTTTCACTTTCTGACTTACTCCAAGTCACGTGATTACCTCGAGACTCATCTACGGTGCTGCAAATGGCATTGTGTCCTTGTTTTCCTTGGCGAATATTCTGTCTTAGCGAGGTCCATTTTCTGCAGTGTGATTCCCCGAGGGCTGAGGATTAGCTGACCTGGGCAGCCTGGCCCTGCCGGCAAGCCCTCCCCAGGTGTGCCTGGGTTGAGGTCAATATAAACAGCACTCCAGGCAGCAATAGCCCCTGCAGCTGTGCCTGACTCCATATTCTCTGCCCCGTCAGCAGTCTCGGGGCTGTGCTGGTGGGAGGGTGTGAGGGTCCACGGCTTTGTGGGGGGCCCGGTGTGAGTGGGGCTCTGCTGGACATTCGGGAGGAGTTGCCAGGCTGCCACCTGTAAAGAAGAGGATGTGTCACCCATAACTTCCACTGGAATATCTCTCCGGGCTGAGGTGAGGAAGGAAAAAAAGGAGTGGGGGCCGGGACAGGAGGGCTATCTCAGGCAGGGCAATGGAAAGCTTCCAGAAGAGCGCCCGTGGCCAGGACCATCCTGGCTGACCTGCAGGCACCAAGTTGGCCAGCGTGCTGTCGCTGGTGTGGCTCCACGGCCCTTCCTCTAGGCTTTCAAGCCCTTGTACATATTCAGGTGTTTCACCTGGGAAGGGTCGGAAGAGTTCAGCAGCAGCTGGCCTGGGGCTCAGCTCACGTTTCCTCACAGAGGCCTCGGCACGGTCCCCCAGCTTTGCAATAAGGACGCTCCTTGCGTGGGCGGGCGGGGCTGCTGGCTGTATGGGAGATGATTCCCCACCTCTGACCAATTTCAGAATTGTTTACCACTGGAGCATGTGCCTTGGTAGTGTTTTCCTCTGTATAAATGTTAGGTTCAGTTTTTTTTTTCTTTTTTGGTTCAAGTTAGATTTTATTCCTCTTCTATATATTTATGGATATAAGCATGGAAATAATTCATTCTTATAAATACATCAGTGTGAATGGAAGAACTTTTTTTCTGTTTTATTTTTACATTTTATTTTTAAAAATTTTGAAATTTAATTTATTTTTTTATACAGTAGGTTATTATTAGTTATCTATTTTATGCATATACATGTATACAGGTCAATCCCATTCTCCCAACTCATCCCACCACCACCACCCCATGGCTTCCCCCACTTTGTGTCCATGTCCATACGTTTTTTCTCTACCTCTGTGTCTCTATTTCTGCCCTGCAAACCAGTTCATCTGTACCATTTTTCTAGGTTCCACATATAGGCATTAATATACAATATTTGTTTTTCTCTTTCTGACTTACTTCACTCTGTATGACAGTCTCTAGATCCATCAACTTCCCTACAAATGACCCAGTTTCATTCCTTTTTTTGGCTGAGTAATATTCCATTTTATATATGTACCACATCTTTATCCATTCGTCTGTCTGTGGGCATTTAAGTTGCTTCCATTACCTGGCTATTGTAAATAGTGCTGCAATGAACATTGTGGTGAATGTGTCTTTGTGATTTATGGTTTTCTCTGGGTATATGCCCAGAAGTGGGATTGCTGGATCCTATGGTAATTCTCTTTTTAGTTTTCTAAAGGAACCTCCATACTGTTCTCCATAGTGACTGTATCAATTTACATTCCCACCAATAGCGGAAGAGGGTTCCTTTTGTCCACACCCTCCCCAGAATTTGTTGTTTGTAGATTATCTGATGAGGCCGATTCTCACAGGTGTGAGGTCTTACCTCATTGTAGTTTTGATTTGCATTTCTCTAATAATTAGTGATGTTGAGCAGCTTTTCATGTGCGTCTTGGCCATCTCTGTGTCTTCTTTGAAGAAACGTCTCTTTAGATCTTCTGCCCATTTTTGTATTGGGTTGTTTTTTTTATTAATATTAAGCTGCATGAGCTGTTTATATATATTGGAGATGAAACCTTTGTCCATTGATTCGTTTGTGAACGTTTTCGCCCATTCTGAGGGTTGCCTTTTTCCTTTCCCGTTTTTTTAACAAAGAAAGAAAGCAAGCAAAAGAAGCAGAACACTAATGTGCGTGAAATATGCTTCTTGAAACTGTCGTTTTGAAATATGGACGTCTTTTGAATTCTTTGGTCGATATATGACCCCAGGATTTGTTTTCAGGGCAGGTGTCATTTACAGGCCTGTAATGATTTGGAATATCCACTGACCATTAGCACTGGGATTAAAGCTGCTGTTGTTTGAAACGGCCACAAGGTGGCAGCAGTTCTCCCTTACCAAATCTGGTTACTAGGGCAGCAGAGCCTCAATGGAAGTCGCGTTCTAGATTGGAATGTAGAACGGAATGTGCCAGGAGAATGCCCCTCAAGTTTGTCTCACTACTTCTTGTTCGTGTTTTTAATTTAATTTTTTATTTTTTATTACAGCAAGTTTGAGTACAACGTTTAGCTTGTTGTAGGTGTGCAAGAGGTGGTTCTTTTACACATATACATATGTCTGTTCTTCCTGGGATCCTTTTCCCATGTACGTTATGACAGAATGTTGAGTAGTCTTCTCTTGGTACTCCGTAGGTCTTTGGTGATTCTATACGTCTACTGTGTTTGTATATGTCTGTTAACACGAATATCGTAATGAATTCAATCCTCACACCTTTCCTTTGGTGAACCATAAGTTTGTTTAATGAATCTGTGATTGCCCTTCTCCGTGGAAATATCTGCCCTGGTATCAATTTATAGGTAACACCTATAAGTGATATGATATGATATGTGTCTTTCACTTTCTGACTTACTCCAAGTCACGTGATTACCTCGAGACTCATCTACGGTGCTGCAAATGGCATTGTGTCCTTGTTTTCCTTGGCGAATATTCTGTCTTAGCGAGGTCCATTTTCTGCAGTGTGATTCCCCGAGGGCTGAGGTTTAGCTGACCTGGGCAGCCTGGCCCTGCCGGCAAGCCCTCCACAGGTGTGCCTGGGTTGAGGTCAATATAAACAGCACTCCAGGCAGCAATAGCCCCTGCAGCTGTGCCTGACTCCATATTCTCTGCCCCGTCAGCAGTCTCGGGGCTGTGCTGGTGGGAGGGTGGGAGGGTCCACGGCTTTGTGGGGGGCCCGGTGTGAGTGGGGCTCTGCTGCACTTTCGGCAGGAGTTGCCAGGCTGCCACCTGTAAAGAAGAGGATGTGTCACCCATAACTTCCACTGGAATATCTCTCCGGGCTGAGGTGAGGAAGGAAAAAAAGGAGTGGGGGCCGGGACAGGAGGGGTATCTCAGGCAGGGCAATGGAAAGCTTCCAGAAGAGCGCCCGTGGCCAGGACCATCCTGGCTGACCTGCAGGCAGCAAGTTGGCCTGCGTGCTGTCGCTGGTGTGGCTCCACGGCCCTTCCTCTAGGCTTTCAAGCCCTTGTACATATTCAGGTGTTTCACCTGGGAAGGGTGGGAAGAGTTCAGCAGCAGCTGGCCTGGGGCTCAGCTCACGTTTACTCACAGAGGCCTCGGCACGGTCCCCCAGCTTTGCAATAAGGACGCTCCTTGCGTGGGCGGGCGGGGCTGCTGGCTGTATGGGAGATGATTCCCCACCTCTGACCAATTTCAGAATTGTTTACCACTGGAGCAAGTGCCTTGGTAGTGTTTTCCTCTGTATAAATGTTAGGTTCAGTTTTTTTTTTTATTATTTGGTTCAAGTTAGATTTTATTCCTCTTCTATGTATTTATGGATATAAGCATGGAAATAATTCATTCTTATAAATACATCAGTGTGAATGGAAGAACTTTTTTTCTGTTTTATTTTTACATTTTATTTTTTAAAATTTTGAAATTTAGTTTATTTTTTTATACAGTAGGTTATTATTAGTTATCTATTTTATGCATATACCTGTATACTGGTCAATCCCAATCTCCCAACTCATCCCACCACCACCACCCCATGGCTTCCCCCACTTTGTGTCCATGTCCATACGTTTGTTCTCTACCTCTGTGTCTCTATTTCTGCCCTGCAAACCAGTTCATCTGTACCATTTTTCTAGGTTCCACATATAGGCATTAATATACAATATTTGTTTTTCTCTTTCTGACTTACTTCACTCTGTATGACAGTCTCTAGATCCATCAACTTCCCTACAAATGACCCAGTTTCATTCCTTTTTTTGGCTGAGTAATATTCCATTTTATATATGTACCACATCTTTATCCATTCGTCTGTCTGTGGGCATTTAGGTTGCTTCCATTACCTGGCTATTGTAAATAGTGCTGCAATGAACATTGTGGTGAATGTGTCTTTGTGATTTATGGTTTTCTCTGGGTATATGCCCAGAAGTGGGATTGCTGGATCCTATGGTAATTCTCTTTTTAGTTTTTTAAAGGAACCTCCATACTGTTCTCCATAGTGACTGTATCAATTTACATTCCCACCAATAGCGGAAGAGGGTTCCTTTTGTCTACACCCTCCCCAGAATTTGTTGTTTGTAGATTATCTGATGAGGCCGATTCTCACAGGTGTGAGGTCTTACCTCATTGTAGTTTTGATTTGCATTTCTCTAATAATTAGTGATGTTGAGCAGCTTTTCATGTGCGTCTTGGCCATCTCTGTGTCTTCTTTGAAGAAACGTCTCTTTAGATCTTCTGCCCATTTTTGTATTGGGTTGTTTGTTTTATTAATATTAAGCTGCATGAGCTGTTTATATATATTGGAGATTAAACCTTTGTCCATTGATTCGTTTGTGAACGTTTTCGCCCATTCTGAGGGTTGCCTTTTTCCATTCCCGTTTTTTTAACAAAGAAAGAAAGCAAGCAAAAGAAGCAGAACACTAATGTGCGTGAAATATGCCTCTTGAAACTGTCGTTTTGAAATATGGACGTCTCTTGAATTTTTTGGTCGATATATGACCCCAGGATTTGTTTTCAGGGCAGGTGTCATTTACAGGCCTGTAATGATTTGGAATATCCACTGACCATTAGCGCTGGGATTAAAGCTGCTGTTGTGTGAAACGGCCACAAGGTGGCAGCAGTTCTCCCTTACCAAATCTGGTTACTAGGGCAGCAGAGCCTCAATGGAAGTCACGTTCTAGATTGGAATGTAGAACGGAATGTGCCAGGAGAAAGCCCCTCAAGTTTGTCTCACTACTTCTTGTTCGTGTTTTTAATTTAATTTTTTATTTTTTATTACAGCAAGTTTGAGTACAACGTTTAGCTTGTTGTAGGTGTGCAAGAGGTGGTTCTTTTACACATATACATATGTCTGTTCTTCCTGGGATCCTTTTCCCATGTACGTTATGACAGAATGTTGAGTAGTCTTCTCTTGGTACTCCGTAGGTCTTTGGCGATTCTATACGTCTACTGTGTTTGTATATGTCTGTTAACCCCAATATCGTAATGAATTCAATCCTCACACCTTTCCTTTGGTGAAACATAAGTTTGTTTAATGAATCTGTGATTGCCCTTCTCCGTGGAAATATCTGCCCTGGTATCAATTTATAGGTAACACCTATAAGTGATATGATATGATATGTGTCTTTCACTTTCTGACTTACTCCAAGTCACGTGATTACCTCGAGACTCATCTACGGTGCTGCAAATGGCATTGTGTCCTTGTTTTCCTTGGCGAATATTCTGTCTTAGCGAGGTCCATTTTCTGCAGTGTGATTCCCCGAGGGCTGAGGATTAGCTGACCTGGGCAGCCTGGCCCTGCCGGCAAGCCCTCCCCAGGTGTGCCTGGGTTGAGGTCAATATAAACAGCACTCCAGGCAGCAATAGCCCCTGCAGCTGTGCCTGACTCCATATTCTCTGCCCCGTCAGCAGTCTCGGGGCTGTGCTGGTGGGAGGGTGTGAGGGTCCACGGCTTTGTGGGGGGCCCGGTGTGAGTGGGGCTCTGCTGGACATTCGGGAGGAGTTGCCAGGCTGCCACCTGTAAAGAAGAGGATGTGTCACCCATAACTTCCACTGGAATATCTCTCCGGGCTGAGGTGAGGAAGGAAAAAAAGGAGTGGGGGCCGGGACAGGAGGGCTATCTCAGGCAGGGCAATGGAAAGCTTCCAGAAGAGCGCCCGTGGCCAGGACCATCCTGGCTGACCTGCAGGCACCAAGTTGGCCAGCGTGCTGTCGCTGGTGTGGCTCCACGGCCCTTCCTCTAGGCTTTCAAGCCCTTGTACATATTCAGGTGTTTCACCTGGGAAGGGTGGGAAGAGTTCAGCAGCAGCTGGCCTGGGGCTCAGCTCACGTTTCCTCACAGAGGCCTCGGCACGGTCCCCCAGCTTTGCAATAAGGACGCTCCTTGCGTGGGCGGGCGGGGCTGCTGGCTGTATGGGAGATGATTCCCCACCTCTGACCAATTTCAGAATTGTTTACCACTGGAGCATGTGCCTTGGTAGTGTTTTCCTCTGTATAAATGTTAGGTTCAGTTTTTTTTTTCTTTTTTGGTTCAAGTTAGATTTTATTCCTCTTCTATATATTTATGGATATAAGCATGGAAATAATTCATTCTTATAAATACATCAGTGTGAATGGAAGAACTTTTTTTCTGTTTTATTTTTACATTTTATTTTTAAAAATTTTGAAATTTAATTTATTTTTTTATACAGTAGGTTATTATTAGTTATCTATTTTATGCATATACATGTATACAGGTCAATCCCAATCTCCCAACTCATCCCACCACCACCACCCCATGGCTTCCCCCACTTTGTGTCCATGTCCATACGTTTGTTCTCTACCTCTGTGTCTCTATTTCTGCCCTGCAAACCAGTTCATCTGTACCATTTTTCTAGGTTCCACATATAGGCATTAATATACAATATTTGTTTTTCTCTTTCTGACTTACTTCACTCTGTATGACAGTCTCTAGATCCATCAACTTCTCTACAAATGACCCAGTTTCATTCCTTTTTTTGGCTGAGTAATATTCCATTTTATATATGTACCACATCTTTATCCATTCGTCTGTCTGTGGGCATTTAGGTTGCTTCCATTGCCTGGCTATTGTAAATAGTGCTGCAATGAACATTGTGGTGAATGTGTCTTTGTGATTTATGGTTTTCTCTGGGTATATGCCCAGAAGTGGGATTGCTGGATCCTATGGTAATTCTCTTTTTAGTTTTCTAAAGGAACCTCCATACTGTTCTCCATAGTGACTGCATCAATTTACATTCCCACCAATAGCGGAAGAGGGTTCCTTTTGTCCACACCCTCCCCAGAATTTGTTGTTTGTAGATTATCTGATGAGGCCGATTCTCACAGGTGTGAGGTCTTACCTCATTGTAGTTTTGATTTGCATTTCTCTAATAATTAGTGATGTAGAGCAGCTTTTCATGTGCGTCTTGGCCATCTCTGTGTCTTCTTTGAAGAAACGTCTCTTTAGATCTTCTGCCCATTTTTGTATTGGGTTGTTTGTTTTATTAATATTAAGCTGCATGAGCTGTTTATATATATTGGAGATTAAACCTTTGTCCATTGATTCGTTTGTGAACGTTTTCGCCCATTCTGAGGGTTGCCTTTTTCCATTCCCGTTTTTTTTAACAAAGAAAGAAAGCAAGCAAAAGAAGCAGAACACTAATGTGCGTGAAATATGCCTCTTGAAACTGTCGTTTTGAAATATGGACGTCTTTTGAATTCTTTGGTCGATATATGACCCCAGGATTTGTTTTCAGGGCAGGTGTCATTTACAGGCCTGTAATGATTTGGAATATCCACTGACCATTAGCGCTGGGATTAAAGCTGCTGTTGTGTGAAACGGCCACAAGGTGGCAGCAGTTCTCCCTTACCAATCTGGTTACTAGGGCAGCAGAGCCTCAATGGAAGTCGCGTTCTAGATTGGAATGTAGAACGGAATGTGCCAGGAGAAAGCCCCTCAAGTTTGTCTCACTACTTCTTGTTCGTGTTTTTAATTTAATTTTTTATTTTTTATTACAGCAAGTTTGAGTACAACGTTTAGCTTGTTGTAGGTGTGCAAGAGGTGGTTCTTTTACACATATACATATGTCTGTTCTTCCTGGGATCCTTTTCCCATGTACGTTATGACAGAATGTTGAGTAGTCTTCTCTTGGTACTCCGTAGGTCTTTGGCGATTCTATACGTCTACTGTGTTTGTATATGTCTGTTAACCCCAATATCGTAATGAATTCAATCCTCACACCTTTCCTTTGGTGAAACATAAGTTTGTTTAATGAATCTGTGATTGCCCTTCTCCGTGGAAATATCTGCCCTGGTATCAATTTATAGGTAACACCTATAAGTGATATGATATGATATGTGTCTTTCACTTTCTGACTTACTCCAAGTCACGTGATTACCTCGAGACTCATCTACGGTGCTGCAAATGGCATTGTGTCCTTGTTTTCCTTGGCGAATATTCTGTCTTAGCGAGGTCCATTTTCTGCAGTGTGATTCCCCGAGGGCGGAGGATTAGCTGACCTGGGCAGCCTGGCCCTGCCGGCAAGCCCTCCCCAGGTGTGCCTGGGTTGAGGTCAATATAAACAGCACTGCAGGCAGCAATAGCCCCTGCAGCTGTGCCTGACTCCATATTCTCTGCCCCGTCAGCAGTCTCGGGGCTGTGCTGGTGGGAGGGTGTGAGGGTCCATGGCTTTGTGCGGGGCCCGGTGTGAGTGGGGCTCTGCTGCACTTTCGGCAGGAGTTGCCAGGCTGCCACCTGTAAAGAAGAGGATGTGTCACCCATAACTTCCACTGGAATATCTCTCCGGGCTGAGGTGAGGAAGGAAAAAAAGGAGTGGGGGCCGGGACAGGAGGGGTATCTCAGGCAGGGCAATGGAAAGCTTCCAGAAGAGCGCCCGTGGCCAGGACCATCCTGGCTGACCTGCAGGCACCAAGTTGGCCTGCGTGCTGTCGCTGTTGTGGCTCCAAGGCCCTTCCTCTAGGCTTTCAAGCCCTTGTACATATTCAGGTGTTTCACCTGGGAAGGGTGGGAAGAGTTCAGCAGCAGCTGGCCTGGGGCTCAGCTCACGTTTCCTCACAGAGGCCTCGGCACGGTCCCCCAGCTTTGCAATAAGGACGCTCCTTGCGTGGGCGGGCGGGGCTGCTGGCTGTATGGGAGATGATTCCCCACCTCTGACCAATTTCAGAATTGTTTACCACTGGAGCAAGTGCCTTGGTAGTGTTTTCCTCTGTATAAATGTTAGGTTCAGTTTTTTTTTTCTTTTTTGGTTCAAGTTAGATTTTATTCCTCTTCTATATATTTATGGATATAAGCATGGAAATAATTCATTCTTATAAATACATCAGTGTGAATGGAAGAACTTTTTTTCTGTTTTATTTTTACATTTTATTTTTAAAAATTTTGAAATTTAATTTATTTTTTTATACAGTAGGTTATTATTAGTTATCTATTTTATGCATATACATGTATACAGGTCAATCCCAATCTCCCAACTCATCCCACCACCACCACCCCATGGCTTCCCCCACTTTGTGTCCATGTCCATACGTTTGTTCTCTACCTCTGTGTCTCTATTTCTGCCCTGCAAACCAGTTCATCTGTACCATTTTTCTAGGTTCCACATATAGGCATTAATATACAATATTTGTTTTTCTCTTTCTGACTTACTTCACTCTGTATGACAGTCTCTAGATCCATCAACTTCTCTACAAATGACCCAGTTTCATTCCTTTTTTTGGCTGAGTAATATTCCATTTTATATATGTACCACATCTTTATCCATTCGTCTGTCTGTGGGCATTTAGGTTGCTTCCATTACCTGGCTATTGTAAATAGTGCTGCAATGAACATTGTGGTGAATGTGTCTTTGTGATTTATGGTTTTCTCTGGGTATATGCCCAGAAGTGGGATTGCTGGATCCTATGGTAATTCTCTTTTTAGTTTTCTAAAGGAACCTCCATACTGTTCTCCATCGTGACTGTATCAATTTACATTCCCACCAATAGCGGAAGAGGGTTCCTTTTGTCCACACCCTCCCCAGAATTTGTTGTTTGTAGATTATCTGATGAGGCCGATTCTCACAGGTGTGAGGTCTTACCTCATTGTAGTTTTGATTTGCATTTCTCTAATAATTAGTGATGTAGAGCAGCTTTTCATGTGCGTCTTGGCCATCTCTGTGTCTTCTTTGAAGAAACGTCTCTTTAGATCTTCTGCCCATTTTTGTATTGGGTTGTTTGTTTTATTAATATTAAGCTGCATGAGCTGTTTATATATATTGGAGATTAAACCTTTGTCCATTGATTCGTTTGTGAACGTTTTCGCCCATTCTGAGGGTTGCCTTTTTCCATTCCCGTTTTTTTAACAAAGAAAGAAAGCAAGCAAAAGAAGCAGAACACTAATGTGCGTGAAATATGCCTCTTGAAACTGTCGTTTTGAAATATGGACGTCTTTTGAATTCTTTGGTCAATATATGACCCCAGGATTTCTTTTCAGGGCAGGTGTCATTTACAGGCCTGTAATGATTTGGAATATCCCCTGACCATTAGCGCTGGGATTAAAGCTGCTGTTGTGTGAAACGGCCACAAGGTGGCAGCAGTTCTCCCTTACCAAATCTGGTTACTAGGGCAGCAGAGCCTCAATGGAAGTCGCGTTCTAGATTGGAATGTAGAACGGAATGTGCCAGGAGAAAGCCCCTCAAGTTTGTCTCACTACTTCTTGTTCGTGTTTTTAATTTAATTTTTTATTTTTTATTACAGCAAGTTTGAGTACAACGTTTAGCTTGTTGTAGGTGTGCAAGAGGTGGTTCTTTTACACATATACATATGTCTGTTCTTCCTGGGATCCTTTTCCCATGTACGTTATGACAGAATGTTGAGTAGTCTTCTCTTGGTACTCCGTAGGTCTTTGGTGATTCTATACGTCTACTGTGTTTGTATATGTCTGTTAACCCCAATATCGTAATGAATTCAATCCTCACACCTTTCCTTTGGTGAACCATAAGTTTGTTTAATGAATCTGTGATTGCCCTTCTCCGTGGAAATATCTGCCCTGGTATCAATTTGTAGGTAACACCTATAAGTGATATGATATGATATGTGTCTTTCACTTTCTGACTTACTCCAAGTCACGTGATTACCTCGAGACTCATCTACGGTGCTGCAAATGGCATTGTGTCCTTGTTTTCCTTGGCGAATATTCTGTCTTAGCGAGGTCCATTTTCTGCAGTGTGATTCCCCGAGGGCTGAGGATTAGCTGACCTGGGCAGCCTGGCCCTGCCGGCAAGCCCTCCCCAGGTGTGCCTGGGTTGAGGTCAATATAAACAGCACTCCAGGCAGCAATAGCCCCTGCAGCTGTGCCTGACTCCATATTCTCTGCCCCGTCAGCAGTCTCGGGGCTGTGCTGGTGGGAGGGTGTGAGGGTCCACGGCTTTGTGGGGGGCCCGGTGTGAGTGGGGCTCTGCTGCACTTTCGGCAGGAGTTGCCAGGCTGCCACCTGTAAAGAAGAGGATGTGTCACCCATAACTTCCACTGGAATATCTCTCCGGGCTGAGGTGAGGAAGGAAAAAAAGGAGTGGGGGCCGGGACAGGAGGGGTATCTCAGGCAGGGCAATGGAAAGCTTCCAGAAGAGCGCCCGTGGCCAGGACCATCCTGGCTGACCTGCAGGCACCAAGTTGGCCTGCGTGCTGTCGCTGGTGTGGCTCCACGGCCCTTCCTCTAGGCTTTCAAGCCCTTGTACATATTCAGGTGTTTCACCTGGGAAGGGTGGGAAGAGTTCAGCAGCAGCTGGCCTGGGGCTCAGCTCACGTTTCCTCACAGAGGCCTCGGCACGGTCCCCCAGCTTTGCAATAAGGACGCTCCTTGCGTGGGCGGGCGGGGCTGCTGGCTGTATGGGAGATGATTCCCCACCTCTGACCAATTTCAGAATTGTTTACCACTGGAGCAAGTGCCTTGGTAGTGTTTTCCTCTGTATAAATGTTAGGTTCAGTTTTTTTTTTCTTTTTTGGTTCAAGTTAGATTTTATTCCTCTTCTATATATTTATGGATATAAGCATGGAAATAATTCATTCTTATAAATACATCAGTGTGAATGGAAGAACTTTTTTTCTGTTTTATTTTTACATTTTATTTTTAAAAATTTTGAAATTTAATTTATTTTTTTATACAGTAGGTTATTATTAGTTATCTATTTTATGCATATACATGTATACAGGTCAATCCCAATCTCCCAACTCATCCCACCACCACCACCCCATGGCTTCCCCCACTTTGTGTCCATGTCCATACGTTTGTTCTCTACCTCTGTGTCTCTATTTCTGCCCTGCAAACCAGTTCATCTGTAGAATTTTTCTAGGTTCCACATATAGGCATTAATATACAATATTTGTTTTTCTCTTTCTGACTTACTTCACTCTGTATGACAGTCTCTAGATCCATCAACTTCTCTACAAATGACCCAGTTTCATTCCTTTTTTTGGCTGAGTAATATTCCATTTTATATATGTACCACATCTTTATCCATTCGTCTGTCTGTGGGCATTTAGGTTGCTTCCATTACCTGGCTATTGTAAATAGTGCTGCAATGAACATTGTGGTGAATGTGTCTTTGTGATTTATGGTTTTCTCTGGGTATATGCCCAGAAGTGGGATTGCTGGATCCTATGGTAATTCTCTTTTTAGTTTTCTAAAGGAACCTCCATACTGTTCTCCATCGTGACTGTATCAATTTACATTCCCACCAATAGCGGAAGAGGGTTCCTTTTGTCCACACCCTCCCCAGAATTTGTTGTTTGTAGATTATCTGATGAGGCCGATTCTCACAGGTGTGAGGTCTTACCTCATTGTAGTTTTGATTTGCATTTCTCTAATAATTAGTGATGTAGAGCAGCTTTTCATGTGCGTCTTGGCCATCTCTGTGTCTTCTTTGAAGAAACGTCTCTTTAGATCTTCTGCCCATTTTTGTATTGGGTTGTTTGTTTTATTAATATTAAGCTGCATGAGCTGTTTATATATATTGGAGATTAAACCTTTGTCCATTGATTCGTTTGTGAACGTTTTCGCCCATTCTGAGGGTTGCCTTTTTCCATTCCCGTTTTTTTAACAAAGAAAGAAAGAAGCAAAAGAAGCAGAACACTAATGTGCGTGAAATATGCCTCTTGAAACAGTCGTTTTGAAATATGGACGTCTTTTGAATTCTTTGGTCGATATATGACCCCAGGATTTGTTTTCAGGGCAGGTGTCATTTACAGGCCTGTAATGATTTGGAATATCCCCTGACCATTAGCGCTGGGATTAAAGCTGCTGTTGTGTGAAACGGCCACAAGGTGGCAGCAGTTCTCCCTTACCAAATCTGGTTACTAGGGCAGCAGAGCCTCAATGGAAGTCGCGTTCTAGATTGGAATGTAGAACGGAATGTGTCAGGAGAAAGCCCCTCAAGTTTGTCTCACTACTTCTTGTTCGTGTTTTTAATTTAATTTTTTATTTTTTATTACAGCAAGTTTGAGTACAACGTTTAGCTTGTTGTAGGTGTGCAAGAGGTGGTTCTTTTACACATATACATATGTCTGTTCTTCCTGGGATCCTTTTCCCATGTACGTTATGACAGAATGTTGAGTAGTCTTCTCTTGGTACTCCGTAGGTCTTTGGTGATTCTATACGTCTACTGTGTTTGTATATGTCTGTTAACCCCAATATCGTAATGAATTCAATCCTCACACCTTTCCTTTGGTGAACCATATGTTTGTTTAATGAATCTGTGATTGCCCTTCTCCGTGGAAATATCTGCCCTGGTATCAATTTATAGGTAACACCTATAAGTGATATGATATGATATGTGTCTTTCACTTTCTGACTTACTCCAAGACACGTGATTACCTCGAGACTCATCTACGGTGCTGCAAATGGCATTGTGTCCTTGTTTTCCTTGGCGAATATTCTGTCTTAGCGAGGTCCATTTTCTGCAGTGTGATTCCCCGAGGGCTGAGGATTAGCTGACCTGGGCAGCCTGGCCCTGCCGGCAAGCCCTCCCCGGGTGTGCCTGGGTTGAGGTCAATATAAACAGCACTGCAGGCAGCAATAGCCCCTGCAGCTGTGCCTGACTCCATATTCTCTGCCCCGTCAGCAGTCTCGGGGCTGTGCTGGTGGGAGGGTGTGAGGGTCCACGGCTTTGTGGGGGGCCCGGTGTGAGTGGGGCTCTGCTGCACTTTCGGCAGGAGTTGCCAGGCTGCCACCTGTAAAGAAGAGGATGTGTCACCCATAACTTCCACTGGAATATCTCTCCGGGCTGAGGTGAGGAAGGAAAAAAAGGAGTGGGGGCCGGGACAGGAGGGGTATCTCAGGCAGGGCAATGGAAAGCTTCCAGAAGAGCGCCCGTGGCCAGGACCATCCTGGCTGACCTGCAGGCACCAAGTTGGCCTGCGTGCTGTCGCTGGTGTGGCTCCACGGCCCTTCCTCTAGGCTTTCAAGCCCTTGTACATATTCAGGTGTTTCACCTGGGAAGGGTGGGAAGAGTTCAGCAGCAGCTGGCCTGGGGCTCAGCTCACGTTTCCTCACAGAGGCCTCGGCACGGTCCCCCAGCTTTGCAATAAGGACGCTCCTTGCGTGGGCGGGCGGGGCTGCTGGCTGTATGGGAGATGATTCCCCACCTCTGACCAATTTCAGAATTGTTTACCACTGGAGCAAGTGCCTTGGTAGTGTTTTCCTCTGTATAAATGTTAGGTTCAGTTTTTTTTTTCTTTTTTGGTTCAAGTTAGATTTTATTCCTCTTCTATATATTTATGGATATAAGCATGGAAATAATTCATTCTTATAAATACATCAGTGTGAATGGAAGAACTTTTTTTCTGTTTTATTTTTACATTTTATTTTTAAAAATTTTGAAATTTAATTTATTTTTTTATACAGTAGGTTATTATTAGTTATCTATTTTATGCATATACATGTATACAGGTCAATCCCAATCTCCCAACTCATCCCACCACCACCACCCCATGGCTTCCCCCACTTTGTGTCCATGTCCATACGTTTGTTCTCTACCTCTGTGTCTCTATTTCTGCCCTGCAAACCAGTTCATCTGTACCATTTTTCTAGGTTCCACATATAGGCATTAATATACAATATTTGTTTTTCTCTTTCTGACTTACTTCACTCTGTATGACAGTCTCTAGATCCATCAACTTCTCTACAAATGACCCAGTTTCATTCCTTTTTTTGGCTGAGTAATATTCCATTTTATATATGTACCACATCTTTATCCATTCGTCTGTCTGTGGGCATTTAGGTTGCTTCCATTACCTGGCTATTGTAAATAGTGCTGCAATGAACATTGTGGTGAATGTGTCTTTGTGATTTATGGTTTTCTCTGGGTATATGCCCAGAAGTGGGATTGCTGGATCCTATGGTAATTCTCTTTTTAGTTTTCTAAAGGAACCTCCATACTGTTCTCCATCGTGACTGTATCAATTTACATTCCCACCAATAGCGGAAGAGGGTTCCTTTTGTCCACACCCTCCCCAGAATTTGTTGTTTGTAGATTATCTGATGAGGCCGATTCTCACAGGTGTGAGGTCTTACCTCATTGTAGTTTTGATTTGCATTTCTCTAATAATTAGTGATGTAGAGCAGCTTTTCATGTGCGTCTTGGCCATCTCTGTGTCTTCTTTGAAGAAACGTCTCTTTAGATCTTCTGCCCATTTTTGTATTGGGTTGTTTGTTTTATTAATATTAAGCTGCATGAGCTGTTTATATATATTGGAGATTAAACCTTTGTCCATTGATTCGTTTGTGAACGTTTTCGCCCATTCTGAGGGTTGCCTTTTTCCATTCCCGTTTTTTTAACAAAGAAAGAAAGCAAGCAAAAGAAGCAGAACACTAATGTGCGTGAAATATGCCTCTTGAAACTGTCGTTTTGAAATATGGACGTCTTTTGAATTCTTTGGTCGATATATGACCCCAGGATTTGTTTTCAGGGCAGGTGTCATTTACAGGCCTGTAATGATTTGGAATATCCCCTGACCATTAGCGCTGGGATTAAAGCTGCTGTTGTGTGAAACGGCCACAAGGTGGCAGCAGTTCTCCCTTACCAAATCTGGTTACTAGGGCAGCAGAGCCTCAATGGAAGTCGCGTTCTAGATTGGAATGTAGAACGGAATGTGCCAGGAGAAAGCCCCTCAAGTTTGTCTCACTACTTCTTGTTCGTGTTTTTAATTTAATTTTTTATTTTTTATTACAGCAAGTTTGAGTACAACGTTTAGCTTGTTGTAGGTGTGCAAGAGGTGGTTCTTTTACACATATACATATGTCTGTTCTTCCTGGGATCCTTTTCCCATGTACGTTATGACAGAATGTTGAGTAGTCTTCTCTTGGTACTCCGTAGGTCTTTGGTGATTCTATACGTCTACTGTGTTTGTATATGTCTGTTAACCCCAATATCGTAATGAATTCAATCCTCACACCTTTCCTTTGGTGAACCATAAGTTTGTTTAATGAATCTGTGATTGCCCTTCTCCGTGGAAATATCTGCCCTGGTATCAATTTATAGGTAACACCTATAAGTGATATGATATGATATGTGTCTTTCACTTTCTGACTTACTCCAAGTCATGTGATTACCTCGAGACTCATCTACGGTGCTGCCAATGGCATTGTGTCCTTGTTTTCCTTGGCGAATATTCTGTCTTAGCGAGGTCCATTTTCTGCAGTGTGATTCCCCGAGGGCTGAGGATTAGCTGACCTGGGCAGCCTGGCCCTGCCGGCAAGCCCTCCCCAGGTGTGCCTGGGTTGAGGTCAATATAAACAGCACTCCAGGCAGCAATAGCCCCTGCAGCTGTGCCTGACTCCATATTCTCTGCCCCGTCAGCAGTCTCGGGGCTGTGCTGGTGGGAGGGTGTGAGGGTCCACGGCTTTGTGGGGGGCCCGGTGTGAGTGGGGCTCTGCTGCACTTTCGGCAGGAGTTGCCAGGCTGCCACCTGTAAAGAAGAGGATGTGTCACCCATAACTTCCACTGGAATATCTCTCCGGGCTGAGGTGAGGAAGGAAAAAAAGGAGTGGGGGCCGGGACAGGAGGGGTATCTCAGGCAGGGCAATGGAAAGCTTCCAGAAGAGCGCCCGTGGCCAGGACCATCCTGGCTGACCTGCAGGCACCAAGTTGGCCTGCGTGCTGTGGCTGGTGTGGCTCCACGGCCCTTCCTCTAGGCTTTCAAGCCCTTGTACATATTCAGGTGTTTCACCTGGGAAGGGTGGGAAGAGTTCAGCAGCAGCTGGCCTGGGGCTCAGCTCACGTTTCCTCACAGAGGCCTCGGCACGGTCCCCCAGCTTTGCAATAAGGACGCTCCTTGCGTGGGCGGGCGGGGCTGCTGGCTGTATGGGAGATGATTCCCCACCTCTGACCAATTTCAGAATTGTTTACCACTGGAGCAAGTGCCTTGGTAGTGTTTTCCTCTGTATAAATGTTAGGTTCAGTTTTTTTTTTCTTTTTTGGTTCAAGTTAGATTTTATTCCTCTTCTATATATTTATGGATATAAGCATGGAAATAATTCATTCTTATAAATACATCAGTGTGAATGGAAGAACTTTTTTTCTGTTTTATTTTTACATTTTATTTTTAAAAATTTTGAAATTTAATTTATTTTTTTATACAGTAGGTTATTATTAGTTATCTATTTTATGCATATACATGTATACAGGTCAATCCCAATCTCCCAACTCATCCCACCACCACCACCCCATGGCTTCCCCCACTTTGTGTCCATGTCCATACGTTTGTTCTCTACCTCTGTGTCTCTATTTCTGCCCTGCAAACCAGTTCATCTGTACCATTTTTCTAGGTTCCACATATAGGCATTAATATACAATATTTGTTTTTCTCTTTCTGACTTACTTCACTCTGTATGACAGTCTCTAGATCCATCAACTTCTCTACAAATGACCCAGTTTCATTCCTTTTTTTGGCTGAGTAATATTCCATTTTATATATGTACCACATCTTTATCCATTCGTCTGTCTGTGGGCATTTAGGTTGCTTCCATTACCTGGCTATTGTAAATAGTGCTGCAATGAACATTGTGGTGAATGTGTCTTTGTGATTTATGGTTTTCTCTGGGTATATGCCCAGAAGTGGGATTGCTGGATCCTATGGTAATTCTCTTTTTAGTTTTCTAAAGGAACCTCCATACTGTTCTCCATCGTGACTGTATCAATTTACATTCCCACCAATAGCGGAAGAGGGTTCCTTTTGTCCACACCCTCCCCAGAATTTGTTGTTTGTAGATTATCTGATGAGGCCGATTCTCACAGGTGTGAGGTCTTACCTCATTGTAGTTTTGATTTGCATTTCTCTAATAATTAGTGATGTAGAGCAGCTTTTCATGTGCGTCTTGGCCATCTCTGTGTCTTCTTTGAAGAAACGTCTCTTTAGATCTTCTGCCCATTTTTGTATTGGGTTGTTTGTTTTATTAATATTAAGCTGCATGAGCTGTTTATATATATTGGAGATTAAACCTTTGTCCATTGATTCGTTTGTGAACGTTTTCGCCCATTCTGAGGGTTGCCTTTTTCCATTCCCGTTTTTTTAACAAAGAAAGAAAGCAAGCAAAAGAAGCAGAACACTAATGTGCGTGAAATATGCCTCTTGAAACTGTCGTTTTGAAATATGGACGTCTTTTGAATTCTTTGGTCGATATATGACCCCAGGATTTGTTTTCAGGGCAGGTGTCATTTACAGGCCTGTAATGATTTGGAATATCCCCTGACCATTAGCGCTGGGATTAAAGCTGCTGTTGTGTGAAACGGCCACAAGGTGGCAGCAGTTCTCCCTTACCAAATCTGGTTACTAGGGCAGCAGAGCCT
Source organism: Mesoplodon bidens (assembly GCF_964165515.1). Taxonomy (NCBI): domain Eukaryota; kingdom Metazoa; phylum Chordata; class Mammalia; order Artiodactyla; family Ziphiidae; genus Mesoplodon; species Mesoplodon bidens. Next base: position 29,661 of record NW_027672022.1, on the reverse strand, counting down.
CAATGGAAGTCGCGTTCTAGATTGGAATGTAGAACGGAATGTGCCAGGAGAAAGCCCCTCAAGTTTGTCTCACTACTTCTTGTTCGTGTTTTTAATTTAATTTTTTATTTTTTATTACAGCAAGTTTGAGTACAACGTTTAGCTTGTTGTAGGTGTGCAAGAGGTGGTTCTTTTACACATATACATATGTCTGTTCTTCCTGGGATCCTTTTCCCATGTACGTTATGACAGAATGTTGAGTAGTCTTCTCTTGGTACTCCTTAGGTCTTCGGTGATTCTATACGTCTACTGTGTTTGTATATGTCTGTTAACCCCAATATCGTAATGAATTCAATCCTCACACCTTTCCTTTGGTGAACCATAAGTTTGTTTAATGAATCTGTGATTGCCCTTCTCCGTGGAAATATCTGCCCTGGTATCAATTTATAGGTAACACCTATAAGTGATATGATATGATATGTGTCTTTCACTTTCTGACTTACTCCAAGTCATGTGATTACCTCGAGACTCATCTACGGTGCTGCCAATGGCATTGTGTCCTTGTTTTCCTTGGCGAATATTCTGTCTTAGCGAGGTCCATTTTCTGCAGTGTGATTCCCCGAGGGCTGAGGATTAGCTGACCTGGGCAGCCTGGCCCTGCCGGCAAGCCCTCCCCAGGTGTGCCTGGGTTGAGGTCAATATAAACAGCACTCCAGGCAGCAATAGCCCCTGCAGCTGTGCCTGACTCCATATTCTCTGCCCCGTCAGCAGTCTCGGGGCTGTGCTGGTGGGAGGGTGTGAGGGTCCACGGCTTTGTGGGGGGCCCGGTGTGAGTGGGGCTCTGCTGCACTTTCGGCAGGAGTTGCCAGGCTGCCACCTGTAAAGAAGAGGATGTGTCACCCATAACTTCCACTGGAATATCTCTCCGGGCTGAGGTGAGGAAGGAAAAAAAGGAGTGGGGGCCGGGACAGGAGGGGTATCTCAGGCAGGGCAATGGAAAGCTTCCAGAAGAGCGCCCGTGGCCAGGACCATCCTGGCTGACCTGCAGGCACCAAGTTGGCCTGCGTGCTGTGGCTGGTGTGGCTCCACGGCCCTTCCTCTAGGCTTTCAAGCCCTTGTACATATTCAGGTGTTTCACCTGGGAAGGGTGGGAAGAGTTCAGCAGCAGCTGGCCTGGGGCTCAGCTCACGTTTCCTCACAGAGGCCTCGGCACGGTCCCCCAGCTTTGCAATAAGGACGCTCCTTGCGTGGGCGGGCGGGGCTGCTGGCTGTATGGGAGATGATTCCCCACCTCTGACCAATTTCAGAATTGTTTACCACTGGAGCAAGTGCCTTGGTAGTGTTTTCCTCTGTATAAATGTTAGGTTCAGTTTTTTTTTTCTTTTTTGGTTCAAGTTAGATTTTATTCCTCTTCTATATATTTATGGATATAAGCATGGAAATAATTCATTCTTATAAATACATCAGTGTGAATGGAAGAACTTTTTTTCTGTTTTATTTTTACATTTTATTTTTAAAAATTTTGAAATTTAATTTATTTTTTTATACAGTAGGTTATTATTAGTTATCTATTTTATGCATATACATGTATACAGGTCAATCCCAATCTCCCAACTCATCCCACCACCACCACCCCATGGCTTCCCCCACTTTGTGTCCATGTCCATACGTTTGTTCTCTACCTCTGTGTCTCTATTTCTGCCCTGCAAACCAGTTCATCTGTACCATTTTTCTAGGTTCCACATATAGGCATTAATATACAATATTTGTTTTTCTCTTTCTGACTTACTTCACTCTGTATGACAGTCTCTAGATCCATCAACTTCTCTACAAATGACCCAGTTTCATTCCTTTTTTTGGCTGAGTAATATTCCATTTTATATATGTACCACATCTTTATCCATTCGTCTGTCTGTGGGCATTTAGGTTGCTTCCATTACCTGGCTATTGTAAATAGTGCTGCAATGAACATTGTGGTGAATGTGTCTTTGTGATTTATGGTTTTCTCTGGGTATATGCCCAGAAGTGGGATTGCTGGATCCTATGGTAATTCTCTTTTTAGTTTTCTAAAGGAACCTCCATACTGTTCTCCATCGTGACTGTATCAATTTACATTCCCACCAATAGCGGAAGAGGGTTCCTTTTGTCCACACCCTCCCCAGAATTTGTTGTTTGTAGATTATCTGATGAGGCCGATTCTCACAGGTGTGAGGTCTTACCTCATTGTAGTTTTGATTTGCATTTCTCTAATAATTAGTGATGTAGAGCAGCTTTTCATGTGCGTCTTGGCCATCTCTGTGTCTTCTTTGAAGAAACGTCTCTTTAGATCTTCTGCCCATTTTTGTATTGGGTTGTTTGTTTTATTAATATTAAGCTGCATGAGCTGTTTATATATATTGGAGATTAAACCTTTGTCCATTGATTCGTTTGTGAACGTTTTCGCCCATTCTGAGGGTTGCCTTTTTCCATTCCCGTTTTTTTAACAAAGAAAGAAAGCAAGCAAAAGAAGCAGAACACTAATGTGCGTGAAATATGCCTCTTGAAACTGTCGTTTTGAAATATGGACGTCTTTTGAATTCTTTGGTCGATATATGACCCCAGGATTTGTTTTCAGGGCAGGTGTCATTTACAGGCCTGTAATGATTTGGAATATCCCCTGACCATTAGCGCTGGGATTAAAGCTGCTGTTGTGTGAAACGGCCACAAGGTGGCAGCAGTTCTCCCTTACCAAATCTGGTTACTAGGGCAGCAGAGCCTCAATGGAAGTCGCGTTCTAGATTGGAATGTAGAACGGAATGTGCCAGGAGAAAGCCCCTCAAGTTTGTCTCACTACTTCTTGTTCGTGTTTTTAATTTAATTTTTTATTTTTTATTACAGCAAGTTTGAGTACAACGTTTAGCTTGTTGTAGGTGTGCAAGAGGTGGTTCTTTTACACATATACATATGTCTGTTCTTCCTGGGATCCTTTTCCCATGTACGTTATGACAGAATGTTGAGTAGTCTTCTCTTGGTACTCCGTAGGTCTTTGGTGATTCTATACGTCTACTGTGTTTGTATATGTCTGTTAACCCCAATATCGTAATGAATTCAATCCTCACACCTTTCCTTTGGTGAACCATAAGTTTGTTTAATGAATCTGTGATTGCCCTTCTCCGTGGAAATATCTGCCCTGGTATCAATTTATAGGTAACACCTATAAGTGATATGATATGATATGTGTCTTTCACTTTCTGACTTACTCCAAGTCATGTGATTACCTCGAGACTCATCTACGGTGCTGCCAATGGCATTGTGTCCTTGTTTTCCTTGGCGAATATTCTGTCTTAGCGAGGTCCATTTTCTGCAGTGTGATTCCCCGAGGGCTGAGGATTAGCTGACCTGGGCAGCCTGGCCCTGCCGGCAAGCCCTCCCCAGGTGTGCCTGGGTTGAGGTCAATATAAACAGCACTCCAGGCAGCAATAGCCCCTGCAGCTGTGCCTGACTCCATATTCTCTGCCCCGTCAGCAGTCTCGGGGCTGTGCTGGTGGGAGGGTGTGAGGGTCCACGGCTTTGTGGGGGGCCCGGTGTGAGTGGGGCTCTGCTGCACTTTCGGCAGGAGTTGCCAGGCTGCCACCTGTAAAGAAGAGGATGTGTCACCCATAACTTCCACTGGAATATCTCTCCGGGCTGAGGTGAGGAAGGAAAAAAAGGAGTGGGGGCCGGGACAGGAGGGGTATCTCAGGCAGGGCAATGGAAAGCTTCCAGAAGAGCGCCCGTGGCCAGGACCATCCTGGCTGACCTGCAGGCACCAAGTTGGCCTGCGTGCTGTGGCTGGTGTGGCTCCACGGCCCTTCCTCTAGGCTTTCAAGCCCTTGTACATATTCAGGTGTTTCACCTGGGAAGGGTGGGAAGAGTTCAGCAGCAGCTGGCCTGGGGCTCAGCTCACGTTTCCTCACAGAGGCCTCGGCACGGTCCCCCAGCTTTGCAATAAGGACGCTCCTTGCGTGGGCGGGCGGGGCTGCTGGCTGTATGGGAGATGATTCCCCACCTCTGACCAATTTCAGAATTGTTTACCACTGGAGCAAGTGCCTTGGTAGTGTTTTCCTCTGTATAAATGTTAGGTTCAGTTTTTTTTTTCTTTTTTGGTTCAAGTTAGATTTTATTCCTCTTCTATATATTTATGGATATAAGCATGGAAATAATTCATTCTTATAAATACATCAGTGTGAATGGAAGAACTTTTTTTCTGTTTTATTTTTACATTTTATTTTTAAAAATTTTGAAATTTAATTTATTTTTTTATACAGTAGGTTATTATTAGTTATCTATTTTATGCATATACATGTATACAGGTCAATCCCAATCTCCCAACTCATCCCACCACCACCACCCCATGGCTTCCCCCACTTTGTGTCCATGTCCATACGTTTGTTCTCTACCTCTGTGTCTCTATTTCTGCCCTGCAAACCAGTTCATCTGTACCATTTTTCTAGGTTCCACATATAGGCATTAATATACAATATTTGTTTTTCTCTTTCTGACTTACTTCACTCTGTATGACAGTCTCTAGATCCATCAACTTCTCTACAAATGACCCAGTTTCATTCCTTTTTTTGGCTGAGTAATATTCCATTTTATATATGTACCACATCTTTATCCATTCGTCTGTCTGTGGGCATTTAGGTTGCTTCCATTACCTGGCTATTGTAAATAGTGCTGCAATGAACATTGTGGTGAATGTGTCTTTGTGATTTATGGTTTTCTCTGGGTATATGCCCAGAAGTGGGATTGCTGGATCCTATGGTAATTCTCTTTTTAGTTTTCTAAAGGAACCTCCATACTGTTCTCCATCGTGACTGTATCAATTTACATTCCCACCAATAGCGGAAGAGGGTTCCTTTTGTCCACACCCTCCCCAGAATTTGTTGTTTGTAGATTATCTGATGAGGCCGATTCTCACAGGTGTGAGGTCTTACCTCATTGTAGTTTTGATTTGCATTTCTCTAATAATTAGTGATGTAGAGCAGCTTTTCATGTGCGTCTTGGCCATCTCTGTGTCTTCTTTGAAGAAACGTCTCTTTAGATCTTCTGCCCATTTTTGTATTGGGTTGTTTGTTTTATTAATATTAAGCTGCATGAGCTGTTTATATATATTGGAGATTAAACCTTTGTCCATTGATTCGTTTGTGAACGTTTTCGCCCATTCTGAGGGTTGCCTTTTTCCATTCCCGTTTTTTTAACAAAGAAAGAAAGCAAGCAAAAGAAGCAGAACACTAATGTGCGTGAAATATGCCTCTTGAAACTGTCGTTTTGAAATATGGACGTCTTTTGAATTCTTTGGTCGATATATGACCCCAGGATTTGTTTTCAGGGCAGGTGTCATTTACAGGCCTGTAATGATTTGGAATATCCCCTGACCATTAGCGCTGGGATTAAAGCTGCTGTTGTGTGAAACGGCCACAAGGTGGCAGCAGTTCTCCCTTACCAAATCTGGTTACTAGGGCAGCAGAGCCTCAATGGAAGTCGCGTTCTAGATTGGAATGTAGAACGGAATGTGCCAGGAGAAAGCCCCTCAAGTTTGTCTCACTACTTCTTGTTCGTGTTTTTAATTTAATTTTTTATTTTTTATTACAGCAAGTTTGAGTACAACGTTTAGCTTGTTGTAGGTGTGCAAGAGGTGGTTCTTTTACACATATACATATGTCTGTTCTTCCTGGGATCCTTTTCCCATGTACGTTATGACAGAATGTTGAGTAGTCTTCTCTTGGTACTCCGTAGGTCTTTGGTGATTCTATACGTCTACTGTGTTTGTATATGTCTGTTAACCCCAATATCGTAATGAATTCAATCCTCACACCTTTCCTTTGGTGAACCATAAGTTTGTTTAATGAATCTGTGATTGCCCTTCTCCGTGGAAATATCTGCCCTGGTATCAATTTATAGGTAACACCTATAAGTGATATGATATGATATGTGTCTTTCACTTTCTGACTTACTCCAAGTCATGTGATTACCTCGAGACTCATCTACGGTGCTGCCAATGGCATTGTGTCCTTGTTTTCCTTGGCGAATATTCTGTCTTAGCGAGGTCCATTTTCTGCAGTGTGATTCCCCGAGGGCTGAGGATTAGCTGACCTGGGCAGCCTGGCCCTGCCGGCAAGCCCTCCCCAGGTGTGCCTGGGTTGAGGTCAATATAAACAGCACTCCAGGCAGCAATAGCCCCTGCAGCTGTGCCTGACTCCATATTCTCTGCCCCGTCAGCAGTCTCGGGGCTGTGCTGGTGGGAGGGTGTGAGGGTCCACGGCTTTGTGGGGGGCCCGGTGTGAGTGGGGCTCTGCTGCACTTTCGGCAGGAGTTGCCAGGCTGCCACCTGTAAAGAAGAGGATGTGTCACCCATAACTTCCACTGGAATATCTCTCCGGGCTGAGGTGAGGAAGGAAAAAAAGGAGTGGGGGCCGGGACAGGAGGGGTATCTCAGGCAGGGCAATGGAAAGCTTCCAGAAGAGCGCCCGTGGCCAGGACCATCCTGGCTGACCTGCAGGCACCAAGTTGGCCTGCGTGCTGTGGCTGGTGTGGCTCCACGGCCCTTCCTCTAGGCTTTCAAGCCCTTGTACATATTCAGGTGTTTCACCTGGGAAGGGTGGGAAGAGTTCAGCAGCAGCTGGCCTGGGGCTCAGCTCACGTTTCCTCACAGAGGCCTCGGCACGGTCCCCCAGCTTTGCAATAAGGACGCTCCTTGCGTGGGCGGGCGGGGCTGCTGGCTGTATGGGAGATGATTCCCCACCTCTGACCAATTTCAGAATTGTTTACCACTGGAGCAAGTGCCTTGGTAGTGTTTTCCTCTGTATAAATGTTAGGTTCAGTTTTTTTTTTCTTTTTTGGTTCAAGTTAGATTTTATTCCTCTTCTATATATTTATGGATATAAGCATGGAAATAATTCATTCTTATAAATACATCAGTGTGAATGGAAGAACTTTTTTTCTGTTTTATTTTTACATTTTATTTTTAAAAATTTTGAAATTTAATTTATTTTTTTATACAGTAGGTTATTATTAGTTATCTATTTTATGCATATACATGTATACAGGTCAATCCCAATCTCCCAACTCATCCCACCACCACCACCCCATGGCTTCCCCCACTTTGTGTCCATGTCCATACGTTTGTTCTCTACCTCTGTGTCTCTATTTCTGCCCTGCAAACCAGTTCATCTGTACCATTTTTCTAGGTTCCACATATAGGCATTAATATACAATATTTGTTTTTCTCTTTCTGACTTACTTCACTCTGTATGACAGTCTCTAGATCCATCAACTTCTCTACAAATGACCCAGTTTCATTCCTTTTTTTGGCTGAGTAATATTCCATTTTATATATGTACCACATCTTTATCCATTCGTCTGTCTGTGGGCATTTAGGTTGCTTCCATTACCTGGCTATTGTAAATAGTGCTGCAATGAACATTGTGGTGAATGTGTCTTTGTGATTTATGGTTTTCTCTGGGTATATGCCCAGAAGTGGGATTGCTGGATCCTATGGTAATTCTCTTTTTAGTTTTCTAAAGGAACCTCCATACTGTTCTCCATCGTGACTGTATCAATTTACATTCCCACCAATAGCGGAAGAGGGTTCCTTTTGTCCACACCCTCCCCAGAATTTGTTGTTTGTAGATTATCTGATGAGGCCGATTCTCACAGGTGTGAGGTCTTACCTCATTGTAGTTTTGATTTGCATTTCTCTAATAATTAGTGATGTAGAGCAGCTTTTCATGTGCGTCTTGGCCATCTCTGTGTCTTCTTTGAAGAAACGTCTCTTTAGATCTTCTGCCCATTTTTGTATTGGGTTGTTTGTTTTATTAATATTAAGCTGCATGAGCTGTTTATATATATTGGAGATTAAACCTTTGTCCATTGATTCGTTTGTGAACGTTTTCGCCCATTCTGAGGGTTGCCTTTTTCCATTCCCGTTTTTTTAACAAAGAAAGAAAGCAAGCAAAAGAAGCAGAACACTAATGTGCGTGAAATATGCCTCTTGAAACTGTCGTTTTGAAATATGGACGTCTTTTGAATTCTTTGGTCGATATATGACCCCAGGATTTGTTTTCAGGGCAGGTGTCATTTACAGGCCTGTAATGATTTGGAATATCCCCTGACCATTAGCGCTGGGATTAAAGCTGCTGTTGTGTGAAACGGCCACAAGGTGGCAGCAGTTCTCCCTTACCAAATCTGGTTACTAGGGCAGCAGAGCCTCAATGGAAGTCGCGTTCTAGATTGGAATGTAGAACGGAATGTGCCAGGAGAAAGCCCCTCAAGTTTGTCTCACTACTTCTTGTTCGTGTTTTTAATTTAATTTTTTATTTTTTATTACAGCAAGTTTGAGTACAACGTTTAGCTTGTTGTAGGTGTGCAAGAGGTGGTTCTTTTACACATATACATATGTCTGTTCTTCCTGGGATCCTTTTCCCATGTACGTTATGACAGAATGTTGAGTAGTCTTCTCTTGGTACTCCGTAGGTCTTTGGTGATTCTATACGTCTACTGTGTTTGTATATGTCTGTTAACCCCAATATCGTAATGAATTCAATCCTCACACCTTTCCTTTGGTGAACCATAAGTTTGTTTAATGAATCTGTGATTGCCCTTCTCCGTGGAAATATCTGCCCTGGTATCAATTTATAGGTAACACCTATAAGTGATATGATATGATATGTGTCTTTCACTTTCTGACTTACTCCAAGTCATGTGATTACCTCGAGACTCATCTACGGTGCTGCCAATGGCATTGTGTCCTTGTTTTCCTTGGCGAATATTCTGTCTTAGCGAGGTCCATTTTCTGCAGTGTGATTCCCCGAGGGCTGAGGATTAGCTGACCTGGGCAGCCTGGCCCTGCCGGCAAGCCCTCCCCAGGTGTGCCTGGGTTGAGGTCAATATAAACAGCACTCCAGGCAGCAATAGCCCCTGCAGCTGTGCCTGACTCCATATTCTCTGCCCCGTCAGCAGTCTCGGGGCTGTGCTGGTGGGAGGGTGTGAGGGTCCACGGCTTTGTGGGGGGCCCGGTGTGAGTGGGGCTCTGCTGCACTTTCGGCAGGAGTTGCCAGGCTGCCACCTGTAAAGAAGAGGATGTGTCACCCATAACTTCCACTGGAATATCTCTCCGGGCTGAGGTGAGGAAGGAAAAAAAGGAGTGGGGGCCGGGACAGGAGGGGTATCTCAGGCAGGGCAATGGAAAGCTTCCAGAAGAGCGCCCGTGGCCAGGACCATCCTGGCTGACCTGCAGGCACCAAGTTGGCCTGCGTGCTGTGGCTGGTGTGGCTCCACGGCCCTTCCTCTAGGCTTTCAAGCCCTTGTACATATTCAGGTGTTTCACCTGGGAAGGGTGGGAAGAGTTCAGCAGCAGCTGGCCTGGGGCTCAGCTCACGTTTCCTCACAGAGGCCTCGGCACGGTCCCCCAGCTTTGCAATAAGGACGCTCCTTGCGTGGGCGGGCGGGGCTGCTGGCTGTATGGGAGATGATTCCCCACCTCTGACCAATTTCAGAATTGTTTACCACTGGAGCAAGTGCCTTGGTAGTGTTTTCCTCTGTATAAATGTTAGGTTCAGTTTTTTTTTTCTTTTTTGGTTCAAGTTAGATTTTATTCCTCTTCTATATATTTATGGATATAAGCATGGAAATAATTCATTCTTATAAATACATCAGTGTGAATGGAAGAACTTTTTTTCTGTTTTATTTTTACATTTTATTTTTAAAAATTTTGAAATTTAATTTATTTTTTTATACAGTAGGTTATTATTAGTTATCTATTTTATGCATATACATGTATACAGGTCAATCCCAATCTCCCAACTCATCCCACCACCACCACCCCATGGCTTCCCCCACTTTGTGTCCATGTCCATACGTTTGTTCTCTACCTCTGTGTCTCTATTTCTGCCCTGCAAACCAGTTCATCTGTACCATTTTTCTAGGTTCCACATATAGGCATTAATATACAATATTTGTTTTTCTCTTTCTGACTTACTTCACTCTGTATGACAGTCTCTAGATCCATCAACTTCTCTACAAATGACCCAGTTTCATTCCTTTTTTTGGCTGAGTAATATTCCATTTTATATATGTACCACATCTTTATCCATTCGTCTGTCTGTGGGCATTTAGGTTGCTTCCATTACCTGGCTATTGTAAATAGTGCTGCAATGAACATTGTGGTGAATGTGTCTTTGTGATTTATGGTTTTCTCTGGGTATATGCCCAGAAGTGGGATTGCTGGATCCTATGGTAATTCTCTTTTTAGTTTTCTAAAGGAACCTCCATACTGTTCTCCATCGTGACTGTATCAATTTACATTCCCACCAATAGCGGAAGAGGGTTCCTTTTGTCCACACCCTCCCCAGAATTTGTTGTTTGTAGATTATCTGATGAGGCCGATTCTCACAGGTGTGAGGTCTTACCTCATTGTAGTTTTGATTTGCATTTCTCTAATAATTAGTGATGTAGAGCAGCTTTTCATGTGCGTCTTGGCCATCTCTGTGTCTTCTTTGAAGAAACGTCTCTTTAGATCTTCTGCCCATTTTTGTATTGGGTTGTTTGTTTTATTAATATTAAGCTGCATGAGCTGTTTATATATATTGGAGATTAAACCTTTGTCCATTGATTCGTTTGTGAACGTTTTCGCCCATTCTGAGGGTTGCCTTTTTCCATTCCCGTTTTTTTAACAAAGAAAGAAAGCAAGCAAAAGAAGCAGAACACTAATGTGCGTGAAATATGCCTCTTGAAACTGTCGTTTTGAAATATGGACGTCTTTTGAATTCTTTGGTCGATATATGACCCCAGGATTTGTTTTCAGGGCAGGTGTCATTTACAGGCCTGTAATGATTTGGAATATCCCCTGACCATTAGCGCTGGGATTAAAGCTGCTGTTGTGTGAAACGGCCACAAGGTGGCAGCAGTTCTCCCTTACCAAATCTGGTTACTAGGGCAGCAGAGCCTCAATGGAAGTCGCGTTCTAGATTGGAATGTAGAACGGAATGTGCCAGGAGAAAGCCCCTCAAGTTTGTCTCACTACTTCTTGTTCGTGTTTTTAATTTAATTTTTTATTTTTTATTACAGCAAGTTTGAGTACAACGTTTAGCTTGTTGTAGGTGTGCAAGAGGTGGTTCTTTTACACATATACATATGTCTGTTCTTCCTGGGATCCTTTTCCCATGTACGTTATGACAGAATGTTGAGTAGTCTTCTCTTGGTACTCCGTAGGTCTTTGGTGATTCTATACGTCTACTGTGTTTGTATATGTCTGTTAACCCCAATATCGTAATGAATTCAATCCTCACACCTTTCCTTTGGTGAACCATAAGTTTGTTTAATGAATCTGTGATTGCCCTTCTCCGTGGAAATATCTGCCCTGGTATCAATTTATAGGTAACACCTATAAGTGATATGATATGATATGTGTCTTTCACTTTCTGACTTACTCCAAGTCATGTGATTACCTCGAGACTCATCTACGGTGCTGCCAATGGCATTGTGTCCTTGTTTTCCTTGGCGAATATTCTGTCTTAGCGAGGTCCATTTTCTGCAGTGTGATTCCCCGAGGGCTGAGGATTAGCTGACCTGGGCAGCCTGGCCCTGCCGGCAAGCCCTCCCCAGGTGTGCCTGGGTTGAGGTCAATATAAACAGCACTCCAGGCAGCAATAGCCCCTGCAGCTGTGCCTGACTCCATATTCTCTGCCCCGTCAGCAGTCTCGGGGCTGTGCTGGTGGGAGGGTGTGAGGGTCCACGGCTTTGTGGGGGGCCCGGTGTGAGTGGGGCTCTGCTGCACTTTCGGCAGGAGTTGCCAGGCTGCCACCTGTAAAGAAGAGGATGTGTCACCCATAACTTCCACTGGAATATCTCTCCGGGCTGAGGTGAGGAAGGAAAAAAAGGAGTGGGGGCCGGGACAGGAGGGGTATCTCAGGCAGGGCAATGGAAAGCTTCCAGAAGAGCGCCCGTGGCCAGGACCATCCTGGCTGACCTGCAGGCACCAAGTTGGCCTGCGTGCTGTGGCTGGTGTGGCTCCACGGCCCTTCCTCTAGGCTTTCAAGCCCTTGTACATATTCAGGTGTTTCACCTGGGAAGGGTGGGAAGAGTTCAGCAGCAGCTGGCCTGGGGCTCAGCTCACGTTTCCTCACAGAGGCCTCGGCACGGTCCCCCAGCTTTGCAATAAGGACGCTCCTTGCGTGGGCGGGCGGGGCTGCTGGCTGTATGGGAGATGATTCCCCACCTCTGACCAATTTCAGAATTGTTTACCACTGGAGCAAGTGCCTTGGTAGTGTTTTCCTCTGTATAAATGTTAGGTTCAGTTTTTTTTTTCTTTTTTGGTTCAAGTTAGATTTTATTCCTCTTCTATATATTTATGGATATAAGCATGGAAATAATTCATTCTTATAAATACATCAGTGTGAATGGAAGAACTTTTTTTCTGTTTTATTTTTACATTTTATTTTTAAAAATTTTGAAATTTAATTTATTTTTTTATACAGTAGGTTATTATTAGTTATCTATTTTATGCATATACATGTATACAGGTCAATCCCAATCTCCCAACTCATCCCACCACCACCACCCCATGGCTTCCCCCACTTTGTGTCCATGTCCATACGTTTGTTCTCTACCTCTGTGTCTCTATTTCTGCCCTGCAAACCAGTTCATCTGTACCATTTTTCTAGGTTCCACATATAGGCATTAATATACAATATTTGTTTTTCTCTTTCTGACTTACTTCACTCTGTATGACAGTCTCTAGATCCATCAACTTCTCTACAAATGACCCAGTTTCATTCCTTTTTTTGGCTGAGTAATATTCCATTTTATATATGTACCACATCTTTATCCATTCGTCTGTCTGTGGGCATTTAGGTTGCTTCCATTACCTGGCTATTGTAAATAGTGCTGCAATGAACATTGTGGTGAATGTGTCTTTGTGATTTATGGTTTTCTCTGGGTATATGCCCAGAAGTGGGATTGCTGGATCCTATGGTAATTCTCTTTTTAGTTTTCTAAAGGAACCTCCATACTGTTCTCCATCGTGACTGTATCAATTTACATTCCCACCAATAGCGGAAGAGGGTTCCTTTTGTCCACACCCTCCCCAGAATTTGTTGTTTGTAGATTATCTGATGAGGCCGATTCTCACAGGTGTGAGGTCTTACCTCATTGTAGTTTTGATTTGCATTTCTCTAATAATTAGTGATGTAGAGCAGCTTTTCATGTGCGTCTTGGCCATCTCTGTGTCTTCTTTGAAGAAACGTCTCTTTAGATCTTCTGCCCATTTTTGTATTGGGTTGTTTGTTTTATTAATATTAAGCTGCATGAGCTGTTTATATATATTGGAGATTAAACCTTTGTCCATTGATTCGTTTGTGAACGTTTTCGCCCATTCTGAGGGTTGCCTTTTTCCATTCCCGTTTTTTTAACAAAGAAAGAAAGCAAGCAAAAGAAGCAGAACACTAATGTGCGTGAAATATGCCTCTTGAAACTGTCGTTTTGAAATATGGACGTCTTTTGAATTCTTTGGTCGATATATGACCCCAGGATTTGTTTTCAGGGCAGGTGTCATTTACAGGCCTGTAATGATTTGGAATATCCCCTGACCATTAGCGCTGGGATTAAAGCTGCTGTTGTGTGAAACGGCCACAAGGTGGCAGCAGTTCTCCCTTACCAAATCTGGTTACTAGGGCAGCAGAGCCTCAATGGAAGTCGCGTTCTAGATTGGAATGTAGAACGGAATGTGCCAGGAGAAAGCCCCTCAAGTTTGTCTCACTACTTCTTGTTCGTGTTTTTAATTTAATTTTTTATTTTTTATTACAGCAAGTTTGAGTACAACGTTTAGCTTGTTGTAGGTGTGCAAGAGGTGGTTCTTTTACACATATACATATGTCTGTTCTTCCTGGGATCCTTTTCCCATGTACGTTATGACAGAATGTTGAGTAGTCTTCTCTTGGTACTCCGTAGGTCTTTGGTGATTCTATACGTCTACTGTGTTTGTATATGTCTGTTAACCCCAATATCGTAATGAATTCAATCCTCACACCTTTCCTTTGGTGAACCATAAGTTTGTTTAATGAATCTGTGATTGCCCTTCTCCGTGGAAATATCTGCCCTGGTATCAATTTATAGGTAACACCTATAAGTGATATGATATGATATGTGTCTTTCACTTTCTGACTTACTCCAAGTCATGTGATTACCTCGAGACTCATCTACGGTGCTGCCAATGGCATTGTGTCCTTGTTTTCCTTGGCGAATATTCTGTCTTAGCGAGGTCCATTTTCTGCAGTGTGATTCCCCGAGGGCTGAGGATTAGCTGACCTGGGCAGCCTGGCCCTGCCGGCAAGCCCTCCCCAGGTGTGCCTGGGTTGAGGTCAATATAAACAGCACTCCAGGCAGCAATAGCCCCTGCAGCTGTGCCTGACTCCATATTCTCTGCCCCGTCAGCAGTCTCGGGGCTGTGCTGGTGGGAGGGTGTGAGGGTCCACGGCTTTGTGGGGGGCCCGGTGTGAGTGGGGCTCTGCTGCACTTTCGGCAGGAGTTGCCAGGCTGCCACCTGTAAAGAAGAGGATGTGTCACCCATAACTTCCACTGGAATATCTCTCCGGGCTGAGGTGAGGAAGGAAAAAAAGGAGTGGGGGCCGGGACAGGAGGGGTATCTCAGGCAGGGCAATGGAAAGCTTCCAGAAGAGCGCCCGTGGCCAGGACCATCCTGGCTGACCTGCAGGCACCAAGTTGGCCTGCGTGCTGTGGCTGGTGTGGCTCCACGGCCCTTCCTCTAGGCTTTCAAGCCCTTGTACATATTCAGGTGTTTCACCTGGGAAGGGTGGGAAGAGTTCAGCAGCAGCTGGCCTGGGGCTCAGCTCACGTTTCCTCACAGAGGCCTCGGCACGGTCCCCCAGCTTTGCAATAAGGACGCTCCTTGCGTGGGCGGGCGGGGCTGCTGGCTGTATGGGAGATGATTCCCCACCTCTGACCAATTTCAGAATTGTTTACCACTGGAGCAAGTGCCTTGGTAGTGTTTTCCTCTGTATAAATGTTAGGTTCAGTTTTTTTTTTCTTTTTTGGTTCAAGTTAGATTTTATTCCTCTTCTATATATTTATGGATATAAGCATGGAAATAATTCATTCTTATAAATACATCAGTGTGAATGGAAGAACTTTTTTTCTGTTTTATTTTTACATTTTATTTTTAAAAATTTTGAAATTTAATTTATTTTTTTATACAGTAGGTTATTATTAGTTATCTATTTTATGCATATACATGTATACAGGTCAATCCCAATCTCCCAACTCATCCCACCACCACCACCCCATGGCTTCCCCCACTTTGTGTCCATGTCCATACGTTTGTTCTCTACCTCTGTGTCTCTATTTCTGCCCTGCAAACCAGTTCATCTGTACCATTTTTCTAGGTTCCACATATAGGCATTAATATACAATATTTGTTTTTCTCTTTCTGACTTACTTCACTCTGTATGACAGTCTCTAGATCCATCAACTTCTCTACAAATGACCCAGTTTCATTCCTTTTTTTGGCTGAGTAATATTCCATTTTATATATGTACCACATCTTTATCCATTCGTCTGTCTGTGGGCATTTAGGTTGCTTCCATTACCTGGCTATTGTAAATAGTGCTGCAATGAACATTGTGGTGAATGTGTCTTTGTGATTTATGGTTTTCTCTGGGTATATGCCCAGAAGTGGGATTGCTGGATCCTATGGTAATTCTCTTTTTAGTTTTCTAAAGGAACCTCCATACTGTTCTCCATCGTGACTGTATCAATTTACATTCCCACCAATAGCGGAAGAGGGTTCCTTTTGTCCACACCCTCCCCAGAATTTGTTGTTTGTAGATTATCTGATGAGGCCGATTCTCACAGGTGTGAGGTCTTACCTCATTGTAGTTTTGATTTGCATTTCTCTAATAATTAGTGATGTAGAGCAGCTTTTCATGTGCGTCTTGGCCATCTCTGTGTCTTCTTTGAAGAAACGTCTCTTTAGATCTTCTGCCCATTTTTGTATTGGGTTGTTTGTTTTATTAATATTAAGCTGCATGAGCTGTTTATATATATTGGAGATTAAACCTTTGTCCATTGATTCGTTTGTGAACGTTTTCGCCCATTCTGAGGGTTGCCTTTTTCCATTCCCGTTTTTTTAACAAAGAAAGAAAGCAAGCAAAAGAAGCAGAACACTAATGTGCGTGAAATATGCCTCTTGAAACTGTCGTTTTGAAATATGGACGTCTTTTGAATTCTTTGGTCGATATATGACCCCAGGATTTGTTTTCAGGGCAGGTGTCATTTACAGGCCTGTAATGATTTGGAATATCCCCTGACCATTAGCGCTGGGATTAAAGCTGCTGTTGTGTGAAACGGCCACAAGGTGGCAGCAGTTCTCCCTTACCAAATCTGGTTACTAGGGCAGCAGAGCCTCAATGGAAGTCGCGTTCTAGATTGGAATGTAGAACGGAATGTGCCAGGAGAAAGCCCCTCAAGTTTGTCTCACTACTTCTTGTTCGTGTTTTTAATTTAATTTTTTATTTTTTATTACAGCAAGTTTGAGTACAACGTTTAGCTTGTTGTAGGTGTGCAAGAGGTGGTTCTTTTACACATATACATATGTCTGTTCTTCCTGGGATCCTTTTCCCATGTACGTTATGACAGAATGTTGAGTAGTCTTCTCTTGGTACTCCGTAGGTCTTTGGTGATTCTATACGTCTACTGTGTTTGTATATGTCTGTTAACCCCAATATCGTAATGAATTCAATCCTCACACCTTTCCTTTGGTGAACCATAAGTTTGTTTAATGAATCTGTGATTGCCCTTCTCCGTGGAAATATCTGCCCTGGTATCAATTTATAGGTAACACCTATAAGTGATATGATATGATATGTGTCTTTCACTTTCTGACTTACTCCAAGTCATGTGATTACCTCGAGACTCATCTACGGTGCTGCCAATGGCATTGTGTCCTTGTTTTCCTTGGCGAATATTCTGTCTTAGCGAGGTCCATTTTCTGCAGTGTGATTCCCCGAGGGCTGAGGATTAGCTGACCTGGGCAGCCTGGCCCTGCCGGCAAGCCCTCCCCAGGTGTGCCTGGGTTGAGGTCAATATAAACAGCACTCCAGGCAGCAATAGCCCCTGCAGCTGTGCCTGACTCCATATTCTCTGCCCCGTCAGCAGTCTCGGGGCTGTGCTGGTGGGAGGGTGTGAGGGTCCACGGCTTTGTGGGGGGCCCGGTGTGAGTGGGGCTCTGCTGCACTTTCGGCAGGAGTTGCCAGGCTGCCACCTGTAAAGAAGAGGATGTGTCACCCATAACTTCCACTGGAATATCTCTCCGGGCTGAGGTGAGGAAGGAAAAAAAGGAGTGGGGGCCGGGACAGGAGGGGTATCTCAGGCAGGGCAATGGAAAGCTTCCAGAAGAGCGCCCGTGGCCAGGACCATCCTGGCTGACCTGCAGGCACCAAGTTGGCCTGCGTGCTGTGGCTGGTGTGGCTCCACGGCCCTTCCTCTAGGCTTTCAAGCCCTTGTACATATTCAGGTGTTTCACCTGGGAAGGGTGGGAAGAGTTCAGCAGCAGCTGGCCTGGGGCTCAGCTCACGTTTCCTCACAGAGGCCTCGGCACGGTCCCCCAGCTTTGCAATAAGGACGCTCCTTGCGTGGGCGGGCGGGGCTGCTGGCTGTATGGGAGATGATTCCCCACCTCTGACCAATTTCAGAATTGTTTACCACTGGAGCAAGTGCCTTGGTAGTGTTTTCCTCTGTATAAATGTTAGGTTCAGTTTTTTTTTTCTTTTTTGGTTCAAGTTAGATTTTATTCCTCTTCTATATATTTATGGATATAAGCATGGAAATAATTCATTCTTATAAATACATCAGTGTGAATGGAAGAACTTTTTTTCTGTTTTATTTTTACATTTTATTTTTAAAAATTTTGAAATTTAATTTATTTTTTTATACAGTAGGTTATTATTAGTTATCTATTTTATGCATATACATGTATACAGGTCAATCCCAATCTCCCAACTCATCCCACCACCACCACCCCATGGCTTCCCCCACTTTGTGTCCATGTCCATACGTTTGTTCTCTACCTCTGTGTCTCTATTTCTGCCCTGCAAACCAGTTCATCTGTACCATTTTTCTAGGTTCCACATATAGGCATTAATATACAATATTTGTTTTTCTCTTTCTGACTTACTTCACTCTGTATGACAGTCTCTAGATCCATCAACTTCTCTACAAATGACCCAGTTTCATTCCTTTTTTTGGCTGAGTAATATTCCATTTTATATATGTACCACATCTTTATCCATTCGTCTGTCTGTGGGCATTTAGGTTGCTTCCATTACCTGGCTATTGTAAATAGTGCTGCAATGAACATTGTGGTGAATGTGTCTTTGTGATTTATGGTTTTCTCTGGGTATATGCCCAGAAGTGGGATTGCTGGATCCTATGGTAATTCTCTTTTTAGTTTTCTAAAGGAACCTCCATACTGTTCTCCATCGTGACTGTATCAATTTACATTCCCACCAATAGCGGAAGAGGGTTCCTTTTGTCCACACCCTCCCCAGAATTTGTTGTTTGTAGATTATCTGATGAGGCCGATTCTCACAGGTGTGAGGTCTTACCTCATTGTAGTTTTGATTTGCATTTCTCTAATAATTAGTGATGTAGAGCAGCTTTTCATGTGCGTCTTGGCCATCTCTGTGTCTTCTTTGAAGAAACGTCTCTTTAGATCTTCTGCCCATTTTTGTATTGGGTTGTTTGTTTTATTAATATTAAGCTGCATGAGCTGTTTATATATATTGGAGATTAAACCTTTGTCCATTGATTCGTTTGTGAACGTTTTCGCCCATTCTGAGGGTTGCCTTTTTCCATTCCCGTTTTTTTAACAAAGAAAGAAAGCAAGCAAAAGAAGCAGAACACTAATGTGCGTGAAATATGCCTCTTGAAACTGTCGTTTTGAAATATGGACGTCTTTTGAATTCTTTGGTCGATATATGACCCCAGGATTTGTTTTCAGGGCAGGTGTCATTTACAGGCCTGTAATGATTTGGAATATCCCCTGACCATTAGCGCTGGGATTAAAGCTGCTGTTGTGTGAAACGGCCACAAGGTGGCAGCAGTTCTCCCTTACCAAATCTGGTTACTAGGGCAGCAGAGCCTCAATGGAAGTCGCGTTCTAGATTGGAATGTAGAACGGAATGTGCCAGGAGAAAGCCCCTCAAGTTTGTCTCACTACTTCTTGTTCGTGTTTTTAATTTAATTTTTTATTTTTTATTACAGCAAGTTTGAGTACAACGTTTAGCTTGTTGTAGGTGTGCAAGAGGTGGTTCTTTTACACATATACATATGTCTGTTCTTCCTGGGATCCTTTTCCCATGTACGTTATGACAGAATGTTGAGTAGTCTTCTCTTGGTACTCCGTAGGTCTTTGGTGATTCTATACGTCTACTGTGTTTGTATATGTCTGTTAACCCCAATATCGTAATGAATTCAATCCTCACACCTTTCCTTTGGTGAACCATAAGTTTGTTTAATGAATCTGTGATTGCCCTTCTCCGTGGAAATATCTGCCCTGGTATCAATTTATAGGTAACACCTATAAGTGATATGATATGATATGTGTCTTTCACTTTCTGACTTACTCCAAGTCATGTGATTACCTCGAGACTCATCTACGGTGCTGCCAATGGCATTGTGTCCTTGTTTTCCTTGGCGAATATTCTGTCTTAGCGAGGTCCATTTTCTGCAGTGTGATTCCCCGAGGGCTGAGGATTAGCTGACCTGGGCAGCCTGGCCCTGCCGGCAAGCCCTCCCCAGGTGTGCCTGGGTTGAGGTCAATATAAACAGCACTCCAGGCAGCAATAGCCCCTGCAGCTGTGCCTGACTCCATATTCTCTGCCCCGTCAGCAGTCTCGGGGCTGTGCTGGTGGGAGGGTGTGAGGGTCCACGGCTTTGTGGGGGGCCCGGTGTGAGTGGGGCTCTGCTGCACTTTCGGCAGGAGTTGCCAGGCTGCCACCTGTAAAGAAGAGGATGTGTCACCCATAACTTCCACTGGAATATCTCTCCGGGCTGAGGTGAGGAAGGAAAAAAAGGAGTGGGGGCCGGGACAGGAGGGGTATCTCAGGCAGGGCAATGGAAAGCTTCCAGAAGAGCGCCCGTGGCCAGGACCATCCTGGCTGACCTGCAGGCACCAAGTTGGCCTGCGTGCTGTGGCTGGTGTGGCTCCACGGCCCTTCCTCTAGGCTTTCAAGCCCTTGTACATATTCAGGTGTTTCACCTGGGAAGGGTGGGAAGAGTTCAGCAGCAGCTGGCCTGGGGCTCAGCTCACGTTTCCTCACAGAGGCCTCGGCACGGTCCCCCAGCTTTGCAATAAGGACGCTCCTTGCGTGGGCGGGCGGGGCTGCTGGCTGTATGGGAGATGATTCCCCACCTCTGACCAATTTCAGAATTGTTTACCACTGGAGCAAGTGCCTTGGTAGTGTTTTCCTCTGTATAAATGTTAGGTTCAGTTTTTTTTTTCTTTTTTGGTTCAAGTTAGATTTTATTCCTCTTCTATATATTTATGGATATAAGCATGGAAATAATTCATTCTTATAAATACATCAGTGTGAATGGAAGAACTTTTTTTCTGTTTTATTTTTACATTTTATTTTTAAAAATTTTGAAATTTAATTTATTTTTTTATACAGTAGGTTATTATTAGTTATCTATTTTATGCATATACATGTATACAGGTCAATCCCAATCTCCCAACTCATCCCACCACCACCACCCCATGGCTTCCCCCACTTTGTGTCCATGTCCATACGTTTGTTCTCTACCTCTGTGTCTCTATTTCTGCCCTGCAAACCAGTTCATCTGTACCATTTTTCTAGGTTCCACATATAGGCATTAATATACAATATTTGTTTTTCTCTTTCTGACTTACTTCACTCTGTATGACAGTCTCTAGATCCATCAACTTCTCTACAAATGACCCAGTTTCATTCCTTTTTTTGGCTGAGTAATATTCCATTTTATATATGTACCACATCTTTATCCATTCGTCTGTCTGTGGGCATTTAGGTTGCTTCCATTACCTGGCTATTGTAAATAGTGCTGCAATGAACATTGTGGTGAATGTGTCTTTGTGATTTATGGTTTTCTCTGGGTATATGCCCAGAAGTGGGATTGCTGGATCCTATGGTAATTCTCTTTTTAGTTTTCTAAAGGAACCTCCATACTGTTCTCCATCGTGACTGTATCAATTTACATTCCCACCAATAGCGGAAGAGGGTTCCTTTTGTCCACACCCTCCCCAGAATTTGTTGTTTGTAGATTATCTGATGAGGCCGATTCTCACAGGTGTGAGGTCTTACCTCATTGTAGTTTTGATTTGCATTTCTCTAATAATTAGTGATGTAGAGCAGCTTTTCATGTGCGTCTTGGCCATCTCTGTGTCTTCTTTGAAGAAACGTCTCTTTAGATCTTCTGCCCATTTTTGTATTGGGTTGTTTGTTTTATTAATATTAAGCTGCATGAGCTGTTTATATATATTGGAGATTAAACCTTTGTCCATTGATTCGTTTGTGAACGTTTTCGCCCATTCTGAGGGTTGCCTTTTTCCATTCCCGTTTTTTTAACAAAGAAAGAAAGCAAGCAAAAGAAGCAGAACACTAATGTGCGTGAAATATGCCTCTTGAAACTGTCGTTTTGAAATATGGACGTCTTTTGAATTCTTTGGTCGATATATGACCCCAGGATTTGTTTTCAGGGCAGGTGTCATTTACAGGCCTGTAATGATTTGGAATATCCCCTGACCATTAGCGCTGGGATTAAAGCTGCTGTTGTGTGAAACGGCCACAAGGTGGCAGCAGTTCTCCCTTACCAAATCTGGTTACTAGGGCAGCAGAGCCTCAATGGAAGTCGCGTTCTAGATTGGAATGTAGAACGGAATGTGCCAGGAGAAAGCCCCTCAAGTTTGTCTCACTACTTCTTGTTCGTGTTTTTAATTTAATTTTTTATTTTTTATTACAGCAAGTTTGAGTACAACGTTTAGCTTGTTGTAGGTGTGCAAGAGGTGGTTCTTTTACACATATACATATGTCTGTTCTTCCTGGGATCCTTTTCCCATGTACGTTATGACAGAATGTTGAGTAGTCTTCTCTTGGTACTCCGTAGGTCTTTGGTGATTCTATACGTCTACTGTGTTTGTATATGTCTGTTAACCCCAATATCGTAATGAATTCAATCCTCACACCTTTCCTTTGGTGAACCATAAGTTTGTTTAATGAATCTGTGATTGCCCTTCTCCGTGGAAATATCTGCCCTGGTATCAATTTATAGGTAACACCTATAAGTGATATGATATGATATGTGTCTTTCACTTTCTGACTTACTCCAAGTCATGTGATTACCTCGAGACTCATCTACGGTGCTGCCAATGGCATTGTGTCCTTGTTTTCCTTGGCGAATATTCTGTCTTAGCGAGGTCCATTTTCTGCAGTGTGATTCCCCGAGGGCTGAGGATTAGCTGACCTGGGCAGCCTGGCCCTGCCGGCAAGCCCTCCCCAGGTGTGCCTGGGTTGAGGTCAATATAAACAGCACTCCAGGCAGCAATAGCCCCTGCAGCTGTGCCTGACTCCATATTCTCTGCCCCGTCAGCAGTCTCGGGGCTGTGCTGGTGGGAGGGTGTGAGGGTCCACGGCTTTGTGGGGGGCCCGGTGTGAGTGGGGCTCTGCTGCACTTTCGGCAGGAGTTGCCAGGCTGCCACCTGTAAAGAAGAGGATGTGTCACCCATAACTTCCACTGGAATATCTCTCCGGGCTGAGGTGAGGAAGGAAAAAAAGGAGTGGGGGCCGGGACAGGAGGGGTATCTCAGGCAGGGCAATGGAAAGCTTCCAGAA
The DNA here is from genome assembly GCF_964165515.1 of Mesoplodon bidens. Lineage (NCBI taxonomy): Eukaryota > Metazoa > Chordata > Mammalia > Artiodactyla > Ziphiidae > Mesoplodon > Mesoplodon bidens. The sequence goes on along the minus strand of NW_027672022.1, from coordinate 6,784 downwards.
GAGCGCCCGTGGCCAGGACCATCCTGGCTGACCTGCAGGCACCAAGTTGGCCTGCGTGCTGTGGCTGGTGTGGCTCCACGGCCCTTCCTCTAGGCTTTCAAGCCCTTGTACATATTCAGGTGTTTCACCTGGGAAGGGTGGGAAGAGTTCAGCAGCAGCTGGCCTGGGGCTCAGCTCACGTTTCCTCACAGAGGCCTCGGCACGGTCCCCCAGCTTTGCAATAAGGACGCTCCTTGCGTGGGCGGGCGGGGCTGCTGGCTGTATGGGAGATGATTCCCCACCTCTGACCAATTTCAGAATTGTTTACCACTGGAGCAAGTGCCTTGGTAGTGTTTTCCTCTGTATAAATGTTAGGTTCAGTTTTTTTTTTCTTTTTTGGTTCAAGTTAGATTTTATTCCTCTTCTATATATTTATGGATATAAGCATGGAAATAATTCATTCTTATAAATACATCAGTGTGAATGGAAGAACTTTTTTTCTGTTTTATTTTTACATTTTATTTTTAAAAATTTTGAAATTTAATTTATTTTTTTATACAGTAGGTTATTATTAGTTATCTATTTTATGCATATACATGTATACAGGTCAATCCCAATCTCCCAACTCATCCCACCACCACCACCCCATGGCTTCCCCCACTTTGTGTCCATGTCCATACGTTTGTTCTCTACCTCTGTGTCTCTATTTCTGCCCTGCAAACCAGTTCATCTGTACCATTTTTCTAGGTTCCACATATAGGCATTAATATACAATATTTGTTTTTCTCTTTCTGACTTACTTCACTCTGTATGACAGTCTCTAGATCCATCAACTTCTCTACAAATGACCCAGTTTCATTCCTTTTTTTGGCTGAGTAATATTCCATTTTATATATGTACCACATCTTTATCCATTCGTCTGTCTGTGGGCATTTAGGTTGCTTCCATTACCTGGCTATTGTAAATAGTGCTGCAATGAACATTGTGGTGAATGTGTCTTTGTGATTTATGGTTTTCTCTGGGTATATGCCCAGAAGTGGGATTGCTGGATCCTATGGTAATTCTCTTTTTAGTTTTCTAAAGGAACCTCCATACTGTTCTCCATCGTGACTGTATCAATTTACATTCCCACCAATAGCGGAAGAGGGTTCCTTTTGTCCACACCCTCCCCAGAATTTGTTGTTTGTAGATTATCTGATGAGGCCGATTCTCACAGGTGTGAGGTCTTACCTCATTGTAGTTTTGATTTGCATTTCTCTAATAATTAGTGATGTAGAGCAGCTTTTCATGTGCGTCTTGGCCATCTCTGTGTCTTCTTTGAAGAAACGTCTCTTTAGATCTTCTGCCCATTTTTGTATTGGGTTGTTTGTTTTATTAATATTAAGCTGCATGAGCTGTTTATATATATTGGAGATTAAACCTTTGTCCATTGATTCGTTTGTGAACGTTTTCGCCCATTCTGAGGGTTGCCTTTTTCCATTCCCGTTTTTTTAACAAAGAAAGAAAGCAAGCAAAAGAAGCAGAACACTAATGTGCGTGAAATATGCCTCTTGAAACTGTCGTTTTGAAATATGGACGTCTTTTGAATTCTTTGGTCGATATATGACCCCAGGATTTGTTTTCAGGGCAGGTGTCATTTACAGGCCTGTAATGATTTGGAATATCCCCTGACCATTAGCGCTGGGATTAAAGCTGCTGTTGTGTGAAACGGCCACAAGGTGGCAGCAGTTCTCCCTTACCAAATCTGGTTACTAGGGCAGCAGAGCCTCAATGGAAGTCGCGTTCTAGATTGGAATGTAGAACGGAATGTGCCAGGAGAAAGCCCCTCAAGTTTGTCTCACTACTTCTTGTTCGTGTTTTTAATTTAATTTTTTATTTTTTATTACAGCAAGTTTGAGTACAACGTTTAGCTTGTTGTAGGTGTGCAAGAGGTGGTTCTTTTACACATATACATATGTCTGTTCTTCCTGGGATCCTTTTCCCATGTACGTTATGACAGAATGTTGAGTAGTCTTCTCTTGGTACTCCGTAGGTCTTTGGTGATTCTATACGTCTACTGTGTTTGTATATGTCTGTTAACCCCAATATCGTAATGAATTCAATCCTCACACCTTTCCTTTGGTGAACCATAAGTTTGTTTAATGAATCTGTGATTGCCCTTCTCCGTGGAAATATCTGCCCTGGTATCAATTTATAGGTAACACCTATAAGTGATATGATATGATATGTGTCTTTCACTTTCTGACTTACTCCAAGTCATGTGATTACCTCGAGACTCATCTACGGTGCTGCCAATGGCATTGTGTCCTTGTTTTCCTTGGCGAATATTCTGTCTTAGCGAGGTCCATTTTCTGCAGTGTGATTCCCCGAGGGCTGAGGATTAGCTGACCTGGGCAGCCTGGCCCTGCCGGCAAGCCCTCCCCAGGTGTGCCTGGGTTGAGGTCAATATAAACAGCACTCCAGGCAGCAATAGCCCCTGCAGCTGTGCCTGACTCCATATTCTCTGCCCCGTCAGCAGTCTCGGGGCTGTGCTGGTGGGAGGGTGTGAGGGTCCACGGCTTTGTGGGGGGCCCGGTGTGAGTGGGGCTCTGCTGCACTTTCGGCAGGAGTTGCCAGGCTGCCACCTGTAAAGAAGAGGATGTGTCACCCATAACTTCCACTGGAATATCTCTCCGGGCTGAGGTGAGGAAGGAAAAAAAGGAGTGGGGGCCGGGACAGGAGGGGTATCTCAGGCAGGGCAATGGAAAGCTTCCAGAAGAGCGCCCGTGGCCAGGACCATCCTGGCTGACCTGCAGGCACCAAGTTGGCCTGCGTGCTGTCGCTGGTGTGGCTCCACGGCCCTTCCTCTAGGCTTTCAAGCCCTTGTACATATTCAGGTGTTTCACCTGGGAAGGGTGGGAAGAGTTCAGCAGCAGCTGGCCTGGGGCTCAGCTCACGTTTCCTCACAGAGGCCTCGGCACGGTCCCCCAGCTTTGCAATAAGGACGCTCCTTGCGTGGGCGGGCGGGGCTGCTGGCTGTATGGGAGATGATTCCCCACCTCTGACCAATTTCAGAATTGTTTACCACTGGAGCAAGTGCCTTGGTAGTGTTTTCCTCTGTATAAATGTTAGGTTCAGTTTTTTTTTTCTTTTTTGGTTCAAGTTAGATTTTATTCCTCTTCTATATATTTATGGATATAAGCATGGAAATAATTCATTCTTATAAATACATCAGTGTGAATGGAAGAACTTTTTTTCTGTTTTATTTTTACATTTTATTTTTAAAAATTTTGAAATTTAATTTATTTTTTTATACAGTAGGTTATTATTAGTTATCTATTTTATGCATATACATGTATACAGGTCAATCCCAATCTCCCAACTCATCCCACCACCACCACCCCATGGCTTCCCCCACTTTGTGTCCATGTCCATACGTTTGTTCTCTACCTCTGTGTCTCTATTTCTGCCCTGCAAACCAGTTCATCTGTACCATTTTTCTAGGTTCCACATATAGGCATTAATATACAATATTTGTTTTTCTCTTTCTGACTTACTTCACTCTGTATGACAGTCTCTAGATCCATCAACTTCTCTACAAATGACCCAGTTTCATTCCTTTTTTTGGCTGAGTAATATTCCATTTTATATATGTACCACATCTTTATCCATTCGTCTGTCTGTGGGCATTTAGGTTGCTTCCATTACCTGGCTATTGTAAATAGTGCTGCAATGAACATTGTGGTGAATGTGTCTTTGTGATTTATGGTTTTCTCTGGGTATATGCCCAGAAGTGGGATTGCTGGATCCTATGGTAATTCTCTTTTTAGTTTTCTAAAGGAACCTCCATACTGTTCTCCATCGTGACTGTATCAATTTACATTCCCACCAATAGCGGAAGAGGGTTCCTTTTGTCCACACCCTCCCCAGAATTTGTTGTTTGTAGATTATCTGATGAGGCCGATTCTCACAGGTGTGAGGTCTTACCTCATTGTAGTTTTGATTTGCATTTCTCTAATAATTAGTGATGTAGAGCAGCTTTTCATGTGCGTCTTGGCCATCTCTGTGTCTTCTTTGAAGAAACGTCTCTTTAGATCTTCTGCCCATTTTTGTATTGGGTTGTTTGTTTTATTAATATTAAGCTGCATGAGCTGTTTATATATATTGGAGATTAAACCTTTGTCCATTGATTCGTTTGTGAACGTTTTCGCCCATTCTGAGGGTTGCCTTTTTCCATTCCCGTTTTTTTAACAAAGAAAGAAAGCAAGCAAAAGAAGCAGAACACTAATGTGCGTGAAATATGCCTCTTGAAACTGTCGTTTTGAAATATGGACGTCTTTTGAATTCTTTGGTCGATATATGACCCCAGGATTTGTTTTCAGGGCAGGTGTCATTTACAGGCCTGTAATGATTTGGAATATCCCCTGACCATTAGCGCTGGGATTAAAGCTGCTGTTGTGTGAAACGGCCACAAGGTGGCAGCAGTTCTCCCTTACCAAATCTGGTTACTAGGGCAGCAGAGCCTCAATGGAAGTCGCGTTCTAGATTGGAATGTAGAATGGAATGTGCCAGGAGAAAGCCCCTCAAGTTTGTCTCACTACTTCTTGTTCGTGTTTTTAATTTAATTTTTTATTTTTTATTACAGCAAGTTTGAGTACAACGTTTAGCTTGTTGTAGGTGTGCAAGAGGTGGTTCTTTTACACATATACATATGTCTGTTCTTCCTGGGATCCTTTTCCCATGTACGTTATGACAGAATGTTGAGTAGTCTTCTCTTGGTACTCCGTAGGTCTTTGGTGATTCTATACGTCTACTGTGTTTGTATATGTCTGTTAACCCCAATATCGTAATGAATTCAATCCTCACACCTTTCCTTTGGTGAACCATAAGTTTGTTTAATGAATCTGTGATTGCCCTTCTCCGTGGAAATATCTGCCCTGGTATCAATTTATAGGTAACACCTATAAGTGATATGATATGATATGTGTCTTTCACTTTCTGACTTACTCCAAGTCACGTGATTACCTCGAGACTCATCTACGGTGCTGCCAATGGCATTGTGTCCTTGTTTTCCTTGGCGAATATTCTGTCTTAGCGAGGTCCATTTTCTGCAGTGTGATTCCCCGAGGGCTGAGGATTAGCTGACCTGGGCAGCCTGGCCCTGCCGGCAAGCCCTCCCCAGGTGTGCCTGGGTTGAGGTCAATATAAACAGCACTCCAGGCAGCAATAGCCCCTGCAGCTGTGCCTGACTCCATATTCTCTGCCCCGTCAGCAGTCTCGGGGCTGTGCTGGTGGGAGGGTGTGAGGGTCCACGGCTTTGTGGGGGGCCCGGTGTGAGTGGGGCTCTGCTGCACTTTCGGCAGGAGTTGCCAGGCTGCCACCTGTAAAGAAGAGGATGTGTCACCCATAACTTCCACTGGAATATCTCTCCGGGCTGAGGTGAGGAAGGAAAAAAAGGAGTGGGGGCCGGGACAGGAGGGGTATCTCAGGCAGGGCAATGGAAAGCTTCCAGAAGAGCGCCCGTGGCCAGGACCATCCTGGCTGACCTGCAGGCACCAAGTTGGCCTGCGTGCTGTCGCTGGTGTGGCTCCACGGCCCTTCCTCTAGGCTTTCAAGCCCTTGTACATATTCAGGTGTTTCACCTAGGAAGGGTGGGAAGAGTTCAGCAGCAGCTGGCCTGGGGCTCAGCTCACGTTTCCTCACAGAGGCCTCGGCACGGTCCCCCAGCTTTGCAATAAGGACGCTCCTTGCGTGGGCGGGCGGGGCTGCTGGCTGTATGGGAGATGATTCCCCACCTCTGACCAATTTCAGAATTGTTTACCACTGGAGCAAGTGCCTTGGTAGTGTTTTCCTCTGTATAAATGTTAGGTTCAGTTTTTTTTTTCTTTTTTGGTTCAAGTTAGATTTTATTCCTCTTCTATATATTTATGGATATAAGCATGGAAATAATTCATTCTTATAAATACATCAGTGTGAATGGAAGAACTTTTTTTCTGTTTTATTTTTACATTTTATTTTTAAAAATTTTGAAATTTAATTTATTTTTTTATACAGTAGGTTATTATTAGTTATCTATTTTATGCATATACATGTATACAGGTCAATCCCAATCTCCCAACTCATCCCACCACCACCACCCCATGGCTTCCCCCACTTTGTGTCCATGTCCATACGTTTGTTCTCTACCTCTGTGTCTCTATTTCTGCCCTGCAAACCAGTTCATCTGTACCATTTTTCTAGGTTCCACATATAGGCATTAATATACAATATTTGTTTTTCTCTTTCTGACTTACTTCACTCTGTATGACAGTCTCTAGATCCATCAACTTCTCTACAAATGACCCAGTTTCATTCCTTTTTTTGGCTGAGTAATATTCCATTTTATATATGTACCACATCTTTATCCATTCGTCTGTCTGTGGGCATTTAGGTTGCTTCCATTACCTGGCTATTGTAAATAGTGCTGCAATGAACATTGTGGTGAATGTGTCTTTGTGATTTATGGTTTTCTCTGGGTATATGCCCAGAAGTGGGATTGCTGGATCCTATGGTAATTCTCTTTTTAGTTTTCTAAAGGAACCTCCATACTGTTCTCCATCGTGACTGTATCAATTTACATTCCCACCAATAGCGGAAGAGGGTTCCTTTTGTCCACACCCTCCCCAGAATTTGTTGTTTGTAGATTATCTGATGAGGCCGATTCTCACAGGTGTGAGGTCTTACCTTATTGTAGTTTTGATTTGCATTTCTCTAATAATTAGTGATGTAGAGCAGCTTTTCATGTGCGTCTTGGCCATCTCTGTGTCTTCTTTGAAGAAACGTCTCT